>NW_027207291.1:600000-822154 GCF_963455315.2 Globicephala melas
TGCTTGTTTAAGGGTAAAGGTGAGTAGGGGTGCTGCATAAAACCAGAGATTGAAATGAGCACAGATAAAGTTCCTTAAGCCAAATATGGAATAGACAAGAGCTACTCCTTGCTCAACGAAATGGACTCAACACCGCATATTAAACGCCTAAGAATGTACCTGACTCTTAAGTATCTTAAAACCTATGGATTGCTATGTCTCCGAAAGAGAATCAAGCATGTGTACAGGGACATAAACGCAGCAGTGATAGGATTGGAGAGGTTCGGTGAGCAAATGAAGACCCTTTGAAGTCATATTGCATGGTACCCATTCCACGGGTTTCAACTACCCAGGTTTAAGGTATTCTTCCTTCAGCTAAAACATGCATGTGGAACCTAGAGTATGATCAACCATGTGATCGGGAGACGTGTTCAAATATGTCTCAGTTTTCGTACCCTGGTACTCGGGTGCAACATTCCAGACGCTTTACTAACACTCTCCCGACTTGGAGAGTCAGTCCCTTTAACCTCCTGTTTGGCCCAGTTTGCAATTTCTGCGGAAGATGAACAGGAATAGCGAGAACCAATGAGAGACTAGCTGGAGGTGTCTGGACGGGCAAATTTAACTCTCATTTCCCACCAGGAAGAGGAAATAACCAAAGGCTCAGCGTGCCGTGCCGGAACCAGATTAGGGCCTGAAGCCATCCTGCGGTGTTGCGGCCAGCTCACAAGAAAACGAGTTGAAGAAAGGAGCTCAGGGGCACTGTAATTCACAAACCTGCAGAGTTATAAATGACAACTATCGTCCAAAAATATACTGAAGTAAGGCTGCCAAGAGGACTTGAAAGCGGGGCAGAATTGCAGGAAACCGATTTCAGGAGGTAGACTGGAATTGCATTGAAAGCATAGGAAAAGAGGCAGAACGTCCACAATGATGCACTTGGCCAAAAAGGGCGTATGCGTTTTTTCCTGAATATATTCAGGAAAAAACGCATACGCCCTTTTTGGCCAACCAAGCAAGCTTGCAAAGGAAATCTGCCCTACAATGAAGTCTCACTTCCCCCCGGTCAAAAGGGCCATCTGAAAAAAGTGTAAAATCCAGAAAGGCAGGACAGGCCATGGAGAACTGGGAGCCTTGTTATGCTGATGGGCGGGATGTCAATTGCCAACAGACACTCGGGAGAAGTGTATGGTGTTTCCTGAAACATCTAAAAAACAAAGCAACAGAGCCTAGGGCACTTCCACTTATGGTCCTATAGCTTAGGGAAATTAAAATCAAAAAGATACAGCCACCCCAATGTTTGGGACGCCTCTGTTTACAAGAACCTCGTTTACCGTACAAGTTCAATATCACAGAAAGTGAAAAATGGATAAAGAACTTGTGGTACTTACGTACAATGCAGTATCACTCAGCAGTGAAATCTATGTCATCAGGCCCGTAGCAGCACAATGAGTGGATTCAGGTACGATGATTCTAACTGAAATAAGTCACACAGAGAAAGAAACATCATAAGATATCAGTAATACACGGAATGTAAACTTGGCTACACAGGAACTGAATTACAGAACAGAACAGGGTCGCAAATTTAGAAAACTAACTTATGCTTGTTTAAGGGTAAAGGTGAGTTGGGGTGCTGCATAAAACCAGAGATTGAAATGAGCACAGATAAAGTTCCTTAAGCCAAATATGGAATAGACAAGAGCTACTCCTTGCTCAACGAAATGGACTCAACACCGCATATTAAACGCCTAAGAATGTACCTGACTCTTAAGTATCTTAAAACCTATGGATTGCTATGTCTCCGAAAGAGAATCAAGCATGTGTACAGGGACATAAACGCAGCAGTGATAGGATTGGAGAGGTTCGGTGAGCAAATGAAGACCCTTTGAAGTCATATTGCATGGTACCCATTCCACGGGTTTCAACTACCCAGGTTTAAGGTATTCTTCCTTCAGCTAAAACATGCATGTGGAACCTAGAGTATGATCAACCATGTGATCGGGAGACGTGTTCAAATATGTCTCAGTTTTCGTACCCTGGTACTCGGGTGCAACATTCCAGACGCTTTACTAACACTCTCCCGACTTGGAGAGTCAGTCCCTTTAACCTCCTGTTTGGCCCAGTTTGCAATTTCTGCGGAAGATGAACAGGAATAGCGAGAACCAATGAGAGACTAGCTGGAGGTGTCTGGACGGGCAAATTTAACTCTCATTTCCCACCAGGAAGAGGAAATAACCAAAGGCTCAGCGTGCCGTGCCGGAACCAGATTAGGGCCTGAAGCCATCCTGCGGTGTTGCGGCCAGCTCACAAGAAAACGAGTTGAAGAAAGGAGCTCAGGGGCACTGTAATTCACAAACCTGCAGAGTTATAAATGACAACTATCGTCCAAAAATATACTGAAGTAAGGCTGCCAAGAGGACTTGAAAGCGGGGCAGAATTGCAGGAAACCGATTTCAGGAGGTAGACTGGAATTGCATTGAAAGCATAGGAAAAGAGGCAGAACGTCCACAAGGATGCACTTGGCCAAAAAGGGCGTATGCGTTTTTTCCTGAATATATTCAGGAAAAAACGCATATGCCCTTTTTGGCCAACCAAGCAAGCTTGCAAAGGAAATCTGCACTACAATGAAGTCTCACTCCCCCCCCCGCCCCGGTCAAAAGGGCCATCTGAAAACAGTGTAAAATCCAGAAAGGCAGGACAGGCCATGGAGAACTGGGAGCCTTGTTATGCTGATGGGCGGGATGTAAACTGCCAACAGACACTCGGGAGAAGTGTATGGTGTTTCCTGAAACATCTAAAAAACAAAGCAGCAGAGCCTAAGGCACTTCCACTTATGGTCCTATAGCTTAGGGAAATTAAAATCAAAAAGATACAGCCACCCCAATGTTTGGGACGCCTCTGTTTACAAGAACCTCGTTTACCGTACAAGTTCAATATCACAGAAAGTGAAAAATGGATAAAGAACTTGTGGTACTTACGTACAATGCAGTATCACTCAGCAGTGAAATCTATGTCATCAGGCCCGTAGCAGCACAATGAGTGGATTCAGGTACGATGATTCTAACTGAAATAAGTCACACAGAGAAAGAAACATCATAAGATATCAGTAATACACGGAATGTAAACTTGGCTACACAGGAACTGAATTACAGAACAGAACAGGGTCGCAAATTTAGAAAACTAACTTATGCTTGTTTAAGGGTAAAGGTGAGTTGGGGTGCTGCATAAAACCAGAGATTGAAATGAGCACAGATAAAGTTCCTTAAGCCAAATATGGAATAGACAAGAGCTACTCCTTGCTCAACGAAATGGACTCAACACCGCATATTAAACGCCTAAGAATGTACCTGACTCTTAAGTATCTTAAAACCTATGGATTGCTATGTCTCCGAAAGAGAATCAAGCATGTGTACAGGGACATAAACGCAGCAGTGATAGGATTGGAGAGGTTCGGTGAGCAAATGAAGACCCTTTGAAGTCATATTGCATGGTACCCATTCCACGGGTTTCAACTACCCAGGTTTAAGGTATTCTTCCTTCAGCTAAAACATGCATGTGGAACCTAGAGTATGATCAACCATGTGATCGGGAGACGTGTTCAAATATGTCTCAGTTTTCGTACCCTGGTACTCAGGTGCAACATTCCAGACGCTTTACTAACACTCTCCCGACTTGGAGAGTCAGTCCCTTTAACCTCCTGTTTGGCCCAGTTTGCAATTTCTGCGGAAGATGAACAGGAATAGCGAGAACCAATGAGAGACTAGCTGGAGGTGTCTGGACGGGCAAATTTAACTCTCATTTCCCAACAGGAAGAGGAAATAACCAAAGGCTCAGCGTGCCGTGCCGGAACCAGATTAGGGCCTGAAGCCATCCTGCGGTGTGGCGGCCAGCTCACAAGAAAACGAGTTGAAGAAAGGAGCTCAGGGGCACTGTAATTCACAAACCTGCAGAGTTATAAATGACAACTATCGTCCAAAAATATACTGAAGTAAGGCTGCCAAGAGGACTTGAAAGCGGGGCAGAATTGCAGGAAACCGATTTCAGGAGGTAGACTGGAATTGCATTGAAACCATAGGAAAAGAGGCAGAACGTCCACAATGATGCACTTGGCCAAAAAGGGCGTATGCGTTTTTTCCTGAATATATTCAGGAAAAAACGCATACGCCCTTTTTGGCCAACCAAGCAAGCTTGCAAAGGAAATCTGCACTACAATGAAGTCTCACTTCCCCCCCCCTCCCCGGTCAAAAGGGCCATCTGAAAAAAGTGTAAAATCCAGAAAGGCAGGACAGGCCATGGAGAACTGGGAGCCTTGTTATGCTGATGGGCGGGATGTCAATTGCCAACAGACACTCGGGAGAAGTGTATGGTGTTTCCTGAAACATCTAAAAAACAAAGCAACAGAGCCTAGGGCACTTCCACTTATGGTCCTATAGCTTAGGGAAATTAAAATCAAAAAGATACAGCCACCCCAATGTTTGGGACGCCTCTGTTTACAAGAACCTCGTTTACCGTACAAGTTCAATATCACAGAAAGTGAAAAATGGATAAAGAACTTGTGGTACTTACGTACAATGCAGTATCACTCAGCAGTGAAATCTATGTCATCAGGCCCGTAGCAGCACAATGAGTGGATTCAGGTACGATGATTCTAACTGAAATAATTCACACAGAGAAAGAAACATCATAAGATATCAGTAATACACGGAATGTAAACTTGGCTACACAGGAACTGAATTACAGAACAGAACAGGGTCTCAAATTTAGAAAACCAACTTATGCTTGTTTAAGGGTAAAGGTGAGTTGGGGTGCTGCATAAAACCAGAGATTGAAATGAGCACAGATAAAGTTCCTTAAGCCAAATATGGAATAGACAAGAGCTACTCCTTGCTCAACGAAATGGACTCAACACCGCATATTAAACGCCTAAGAATGTACCTGACTCTTAAGTATCTTAAAACCTATGGATTGCTATGTCTCCGAAAGAGAATCAAGCATGTGTACAGGGACATAAATGCAGCAGTGATAGGATTGGAGAGGTTCGGTGAGCAAATGAAGACCCTTTGAAGTCATATTGCATGGTACCCATTCCACGGGTTTCAACTACCCAGGTTTAAGGTATTCTTCCTTCAGCTAAAACATGCATGTGGAACCTAGAGTATGATCAACCATGTGATCGGGAGACGTGTTCAAATATGTCTCAGTTTTCGTACCCTGGTACTCGGGTGCAACATTCCAGACGCTTTACTAACACTCTCCCGACTTGGAGAGTCAGTCCCTTTAACCTCCTGTTTGGCCCAGTTTGCAATTTCTGCGGAAGATGAACAGGAATAGCGAGAACCAATGAGAAACTAGCTGGAGGTGTCTGGACGGGCAAATTTAACTCTCATTTCCCAACAGGAAGAGGAAATAACCAAAGGCTCAGCGTGCCGTGCCGGAACCAGATTAGGGCCTGAAGCCATCCTGCGGTGTTGCGGCCAGCTCACAAGAAAACGAGTTGAAGAAAGGAGCTCAGGGGCACTGTAATTCACAAACCTGCAGAGTTATAAATGACAACTATCGTCCAAAAATATACTGAAGTAAGGCTGCCAAGAGGACTTGAAAGCGGGGCAGAATTGCAGGAAACCGATTTCAGGAGGTAGACTGGAATTGCATTGAAACCATAGGAAAAGAGGCAGAACGTCCACAATGATGCACTTGGCCAAAAAGGGCGTATGCGTTTTTTCCTGAATATATTCAGGAAAAAACGCATACGCCCTTTTTGGCCAACCAAGCAAGCTTGCAAAGGAAATCTGCACTACAATGAAGTCTCACTTCCCCCCCGGTCAAAAGGGCCATCTGAAAAAAGTGTAAAATCCAGAAAGGCAGGACAGGCCATGGAGAACTGGGAGCCTTGTTATGCTGATGGGCGGGATGTCAATTGCCAACAGACACTCGGGAGAAGTGTATGGTGTTTCCTGAAACATCTAAAAAACAAAGCAACAGAGCCTAGGGCACTTCCACTTATGGTCCTATAGCTTAGGGAAATTAAAATCAAAAAGATACAGCCACCCTAATGTTTGGGACGCCTCTGTTTACAAGAACCTCGTTTACCGTACAAGTTCAATATCACAGAAAGTGAAAAATGGATAAAGAACTTGTGGTACTTACGTACAATGCAGTATCACTCAGCAGTGAAATCTATGTCATCAGGCCCGTAGCAGCACAATGAGTGGATTCAGGTACGATGATTCTAACTGAAATAAGTCACACAGAGAAAGAAACATCATAAGATATCAGTAATACACGGAATGTAAACTTGGCTACACAGGAACTGAATTACAGAACAGAACAGGGTCTCACATTTAGAAAACCAACTTATGCTTGTTTAAGGGTAAAGGTGAGTTGGGGTGCTGCATAAAACCAGAGATTGAAATGAGCACAGATAAAGTTCCTTAAGCCAAATATGGAATAGACAAGAGCTACTCCTTGCTCAACGAAATGGACTCAACACCGCATATTAAACGCCTAAGAATGTACCTGACTCTTAAGTATCTTAAAACCTATGGATTGCTATGTCTCCGAAAGAGAATCAAGCATGTGTACAGGGACATAAACGCAGCAGTGATAGGATTGGAGAGGTTCGGTGAGCAAATGAAGACCCTTTGAAGTCATATTGCATGGTACCCATTCCACGGGTTTCAACTACCCAGGTTTAAGGTATTCTTCCTTCAGCTAAAACATGCATGTGGAACCTAGAGTATGATCAACCATGTGATCGGGAGACGTGTTCAAATATGTCTCAGTTTTCGTACCCTGGTACTCGGGTGCAACATTCCAGACGCTTTACTAACACTCTCCCGACTTGGAGAGTCAGTCCCTTTAACCTCCTGTTTGGCCCAGTTTGCAATTTCTGCGGAAGATGAACAGGAATAGCGAGAACCAATGAGAGACTAGCTGGAGGTGTCTGGACGGGCAAATTTAACTCTCATTTCCCACCAGGAAGAGGAAATAACCAAAGGCTCAGCGTGCCGTGCCGGAACCAGATTAGGGCCTGAAGCCATCCTGCGGTGTTGCGGCCAGCTCACAAGAAAACGAGTTGAAGAAAGGAGCTCAGGGGCACTGTAATTCACAAACCTGCAGAGTTATAAATGACAACTATCGTCCAAAAATATACTGAAGTAAGGCTGCCAAGAGGACTTGAAAGCGGGGCAGAATTGCAGGAAACCGATTTCAGGAGGTAGACTGGAATTGCATTGAAAGCATAGGAAAAGAGGCAGAACGTCCACAATGATGCACTTGGCCAAAAAGGGCGTATGCGTTTTTTCCTGAATATATTCAGGAAAAAACGCATACGCCCTTTTTGGCCAACCAAGCAAGCTTGCAAAGGAAATCTGCCCTACAATGAAGTCTCACTTCCCCCCGGTCAAAAGGGCCATCTGAAAAAAGTGTAAAATCCAGAAAGGCAGGACAGGCCATGGAGAACTGGGAGCCTTGTTATGCTGATGGGCGGGATGTCAATTGCCAACAGACACTCGGGAGAAGTGTATGGTGTTTCCTGAAACATCTAAAAAACAAAGCAACAGAGCCTAGGGCACTTCCACTTATGGTCCTATAGCTTAGGGAAATTAAAATCAAAAAGATACAGCCACCCCAATGTTTGGGACGCCTCTGTTTACAAGAACCTCGTTTACCGTACAAGTTCAATATCACAGAAAGTGAAAAATGGATAAAGAACTTGTGGTACTTACGTACAATGCAGTATCACTCAGCAGTGAAATCTATGTCATCAGGCCCGTAGCAGCACAATGAGTGGATTCAGGTACGATGATTCTAACTGAAATAAGTCACACAGAGAAAGAAACATCATAAGATATCAGTAATACACGGAATGTAAACTTGGCTACACAGGAACTGAATTACAGAACAGAACAGGGTCGCAAATTTAGAAAACTAACTTATGCTTGTTTAAGGGTAAAGGTGAGTTGGGGTGCTGCATAAAACCAGAGATTGAAATGAGCACAGATAAAGTTCCTTAAGCCAAATATGGAATAGACAAGAGCTACTCCTTGCTCAACGAAATGGACTCAACACCGCATATTAAACGCCTAAGAATGTACCTGACTCTTAAGTATCTTAAAACCTATGGATTGCTATGTCTCCGAAAGAGAATCAAGCATGTGTACAGGGACATAAACGCAGCAGTGATAGGATTGGAGAGGTTCGGTGAGCAAATGAAGACCCTTTGAAGTCATATTGCATGGTACCCATTCCACGGGTTTCAACTACCCAGGTTTAAGGTATTCTTCCTTCAGCTAAAACATGCATGTGGAACCTAGAGTATGATCAACCATGTGATCGGGAGACGTGTTCAAATATGTCTCAGTTTTCGTACCCTGGTACTCGGGTGCAACATTCCAGACGCTTTACTAACACTCTCCCGACTTGGAGAGTCAGTCCCTTTAACCTCCTGTTTGGCCCAGTTTGCAATTTCTGCGGAAGATGAACAGGAATAGCGAGAACCAATGAGAGACTAGCTGGAGGTGTCTGGACGGGCAAATTTAACTCTCATTTCCCACCAGGAAGAGGAAATAACCAAAGGCTCAGCGTGCCGTGCCGGAACCAGATTAGGGCCTGAAGCCATCCTGCGGTGTTGCGGCCAGCTCACAAGAAAACGAGTTGAAGAAAGGAGCTCAGGGGCACTGTAATTCACAAACCTGCAGAGTTATAAATGACAACTATCGTCCAAAAATATACTGAAGTAAGGCTGCCAAGAGGACTTGAAAGCGGGGCAGAATTGCAGGAAACCGATTTCAGGAGGTAGACTGGAATTGCATTGAAAGCATAGGAAAAGAGGCAGAACGTCCACAAGGATGCACTTGGCCAAAAAGGGCGTATGCGTTTTTTCCTGAATATATTCAGGAAAAAACGCATATGCCCTTTTTGGCCAACCAAGCAAGCTTGCAAAGGAAATCTGCACTACAATGAAGTCTCACTCCCCCCCCCGCCCCGGTCAAAAGGGCCATCTGAAAACAGTGTAAAATCCAGAAAGGCAGGACAGGCCATGGAGAACTGGGAGCCTTGTTATGCTGATGGGCGGGATGTAAACTGCCAACAGACACTCGGGAGAAGTGTATGGTGTTTCCTGAAACATCTAAAAAACAAAGCAGCAGAGCCTAAGGCACTTCCACTTATGGTCCTATAGCTTAGGGAAATTAAAATCAAAAAGATACAGCCACCCCAATGTTTGGGACGCCTCTGTTTACAAGAACCTCGTTTACCGTACAAGTTCAATATCACAGAAAGTGAAAAATGGATAAAGAACTTGTGGTACTTACGTACAATGCAGTATCACTCAGCAGTGAAATCTATGTCATCAGGCCCGTAGCAGCACAATGAGTGGATTCAGGTACGATGATTCTAACTGAAATAAGTCACACAGAGAAAGAAACATCATAAGATATCAGTAATACACGGAATGTAAACTTGGCTACACAGGAACTGAATTACAGAACAGAACAGGGTCGCAAATTTAGAAAACTAACTTATGCTTGTTTAAGGGTAAAGGTGAGTTGGGGTGCTGCATAAAACCAGAGATTGAAATGAGCACAGATAAAGTTCCTTAAGCCAAATATGGAATAGACAAGAGCTACTCCTTGCTCAACGAAATGGACTCAACACCGCATATTAAACGCCTAAGAATGTACCTGACTCTTAAGTATCTTAAAACCTATGGATTGCTATGTCTCCGAAAGAGAATCAAGCATGTGTACAGGGACATAAACGCAGCAGTGATAGGATTGGAGAGGTTCGGTGAGCAAATGAAGACCCTTTGAAGTCATATTGCATGGTACCCATTCCACGGGTTTCAACTACCCAGGTTTAAGGTATTCTTCCTTCAGCTAAAACATGCATGTGGAACCTAGAGTATGATCAACCATGTGATCGGGAGACGTGTTCAAATATGTCTCAGTTTTCGTACCCTGGTACTCCGGTGCAACATTCCAGACGCTTTACTAACACTCTCCCGACTTGGAGAGTCAGTCCCTTTAACCTCCTGTTTGGCCCAGTTTGCAATTTCTGCGGAAGATGAACAGGAATAGCGAGAACCAATGAGAGACTAGCTGGAGGTGTCTGGACGGGCAAATTTAACTCTCATTTCCCACCAGGAAGAGGAAATAACCAAAGGCTCAGCGTGCCGTGCCGGAACCAGATTAGGGCCTGAAGCCATCCTGCGGTGTTGCGGCCAGCTCACAAGAAAACGAGTTGAAGAAAGGAGCTCAGGGGCACTGTAATTCACAAACCTGCAGAGTTATAAATGACAACTATCGTCCAAAAATATACTGAAGTAAGGCTGCCAAGAGGACTTGAAAGCGGGGCAGAATTGCAGGAAACCGATTTCAGGAGGTAGACTGGAATTGCATTGAAAGCATAGGAAAAGAGGCAGAACGTCCACAAGGATGCACTTGGCCAAAAAGGGCGTATGCGTTTTTTCCTGAATATATTCAGGAAAAAACGCATATGCCCTTTTTGGCCAACCAAGCAAGCTTGCAAAGGAAATCTGCACTACAATGAAGTCTCACTCCCCCCCCCGCCCCGGTCAAAAGGGCCATCTGAAAACAGTGTAAAATCCAGAAAGGCAGGACAGGCCATGGAGAACTGGGAGCCTTGTTATGCTGATGGGCGGGATGTAAACTGCCAACAGACACTCGGGAGAAGTGTATGGTGTTTCCTGAAACATCTAAAAAACAAAGCAGCAGAGCCTAAGGCACTTCCACTTATGGTCCTATAGCTTAGGGAAATTAAAATCAAAAAGATACAGCCACCCCAATGTTTGGGACGCCTCTGTTTACAAGAACCTCGTTTACCGTACAAGTTCAATATCACAGAAAGTGAAAAATGGATAAAGAACTTGTGGTACTTACGTACAATGCAGTATCACTCAGCAGTGAAATCTATGTCATCAGGCCCGTAGCAGCACAATGAGTGGATTCAGGTACGATGATTCTAACTGAAATAAGTCACACAGAGAAAGAAACATCATAAGATATCAGTAATACACGGAATGTAAACTTGGCTACACAGGAACTGAATTACAGAACAGAACAGGGTCTCACATTTAGAAAACCAACTTATGCTTGTTTAAGGGTAAAGGTGAGTTGGGGTGCTGCATAAAACCAGAGATTGAAATGAGCACAGATAAAGTTCCTTAAGCCAAATATGGAATAGACAAGAGCTACTCCTTGCTCAACGAAATGGACTCAACACCGCATATTAAACGCCTAAGAATGTACCTGACTCTTAAGTATCTTAAAACCTATGGATTGCTATGTCTCCGAAAGAGAATCAAGCATGTGTACAGGGACATAAACGCAACAGTGATAGGATTGGAGAGGTTCGGTGAGCAAATGAAGACCCTTTGAAGTCATATTGCATGGTACCCATTCCACGGGTTTCAACTACCCAGGTTTAAGGTATTCTTCCTTCAGCTAAAACATGCATGTGGAACCTAGAGTATGATCAACCATGTGATCGGGAGACGTGTTCAAATATGTCTCAGTTTTCGTACCCTGGTACTCGGGTGCAACATTCCAGACGCTTTACTAACACTCTCCCGACTTGGAGAGTCAGTCCCTTTAACCTCCTGTTTGGCCCAGTTTGCAATTTCTGCGGAAGATGAACAGGAATAGCGAGAACCAATGAGAGACTAGCTGGAGGTGTCTGGACGGGCAAATTTAACTCTCATTTCCCACCAGGAAGAGGAAATAACCAAAGGCTCAGCGTGCCGTGCCGGAACCAGATTAGGGCCTGAAGCCATCCTGCGGTGTTGCGGCCAGCTCACAAGAAAACGAGTTGAAGAAAGGAGCTCAGGGGCACTGTAATTCACAAACCTGCAGAGTTATAAATGACAACTATCGTCCAAAAATATACTGAAGTAAGGCTGCCAAGAGGACTTGAAAGCGGGGCAGAATTGCAGGAAACCGATTTCAGGAGGTAGACTGGAATTGCATTGAAAGCATAGGAAAAGAGGCAGAACGTCCACAATGATGCACTTGGCCAAAAAGGGCGTATACGTTTTTTCCTGAATATATTCAGGAAAAAACGCATATGCCCTTTTTGGCCAACCAAGCAAGCTTGCAAATGAAATCTGCACTACAATGAAGTCTCACTTCCCCCCGGTCAAAAGGGCCATCTGAAAAAAGTGTAAAATCCAGAAAGGCAGGACAGGCCATGGAGAACTGGGAGCCTTGTTATGCTGATGGGCGGGATGTAAATTGCCAACAGAAACTCGGGAGAAGTGTATGGTGTTTCCTGAAACATCTAAAAAACAAAGCAACAGAGCCTAGGGCACTTCCACTTATGGTCCTATAGCTTAAGGAAATTAAAATCAAAAAGACACAGCCACCCCAATGTTTGGGACGCCTCTGTTTACAAGAACCTCGTTTACTGTACAAGTTCAATATCACAGAAAGTGAAAAATGGATAAAGAACTTGTGGTACTTACGTACAACGCAGTATCCCTCAGCAATGAAATCTATGTCATCAGGCCTGTAGCAGCATAATGAGTGGATTCAGGTATGATGATTCTAACTGAAATAAGTCACACAGAAAAAGAAACATCATAAGATATCAGTAATACACGGAATGTAAACTTGGCTACACAGGAACTGAATTACAGAACAGAACAGGGTCTCAAATTTAGAAAACCAACTTATGCTTGCTTAAGGGGAAAGGTGAGTTGGGGTGCTGCATAAAACCAGAGATTGAAATGAGCACAGATAAAGTTCCTTAAGCCAAATATGGAATAGACAAGAGCTACTCCTTGCTCAACGAAATGGACTCAACACCGCATATTAAACTCCTAAGAATGTACCTGACTAGTAAGTATCTTAAAACCTATGGATTGTTATGTCTCTGAAAGAGAATGAAGCATGTGTACAGGGGCATAAACGCAGCAGTGATAGGATTGGAGAGGTTCGGTGAGCAAATGAAGACCCTTTGAAGTCATATTGCATGGTACCCATTCCACGGGTTTCAACTATCCAGGTTTAAGGTATTCTTCCTTCAGCTAAAACATGCATGTGGAACCTAGAGTATGATCAAACATGTGATCGGGAGATGTGTTCAAATATGTCTCAGTTTTCGTACCCTGGTACTCGGGTGCAACATTCCAGACGCTTTACTAACACTCTCCCGACTTGGAGAGTCAGTCCCTTTAACCTCCTGTTTGGCCCAGTTTGCAATTTCTGCGGAAGATGAACAGGAATAGCGAGAACCAATGAGAGACTAGCTGGAGGTGTCTGGACGGGCAAATTTAACTCTCATTTCCCACCAGGAAGCGGAATTAACCAAAGGCTCAGCGTGCCGTGCCGGAACCAGATTAGGGCCTGAAACCATCCTGCGGTGTTGCGGCCAGCTCAAAAGAAAGCGAGTTGAAGAAAGGAGCTCAGGGGCACTGTAATTCACAAACCTGCAGAGTTATAAATGACAGCTATCGTCCAAAAATATACTGAAGTAAGGCTGCCAAGAGCACTTGAAAGCGGGGCAGAATTGCAGGAAACCGATTTCAGGAGGTAGACTGGAATTGCATTGAAAGCATAGGAAAAGAGGCAGAACGTCCACAATGATGCACTTGGCCAAAAAGGGCGTATGCGTTTTTTCCTGAATATATTCAGGAAAAAACGCATACGCCCTTTTTGGCCAACCAAGCAAGCTTGCAAAGGAAATCTGCACTACAATGAAGTCTCACTTCCACCCGGTCAAAAGGGCCATCAGAAAAAAGTGTAAAATCCAGAAAGGCAGGACAGGCCATGGAGAACTGGGAGCCTTGTTATGCTGATGGGCGGGATGTAAATTGCCAACAGACACTCGGGAGAAGTGTATGGTGTTTCCTGAAACATCTAAAAAACAAAGCAACAGAGCCTAGGGCACTTCCACTTATCGTCCTATAGCTTAGGGAAATTAAAATCAAAAAGACACAGCCACCCCAAAGTTTGGGATGGCTCTGTTTACAACAACCTCGTTTACCGTACAAGTTCAACATCGCAGAAAGTGAAAAATGGATAAAGAAGTTGTGGTATTTACTTACAAAGCAATATCACTCAGCAATGAAATCTATGTCATCAGGCCCTTAGCAGCACAATGAGTGGATTCAGGTATGAGGATTCTAACTGAAATAAGTCACACAGAAAAAGAAACATCATAAGATATCAGTAATACACGGAATGTAAACTTGGCTACACAGGAACTGAATTACAGAACAGAACAGGGTCTCAAATTTAGAAAACCAACTTATGCTTGCTTAAGGGGAAAGGTGAGTTGGGGTGCTGCATAAAACCAGAGATTGAAATGAGCACAGATAAAGTTCCTTAAGCCAAATATGGAATAGACAAGAGCTACTCCTTGCTCAACGAAATGGACTCAACACCCCATATTAAATGCCTAAGAATGTACCTGACTAGTAAGTATCTTAAATCCTATGGATTGCTATGTCTCTGAAAGAGAATCAAGCATGTGTACAGGGGCATAAACACAGCAGTGATAGGATTAGAGAGGTTCGGTGAGCAAATGAAGATCCTTTGAAGTCTTATTGCATGGTACCCATTCCAAGGGTTTCAACTACCCAGGTTTAAGGTATTCTTCCTTCAGCTGAAACAGGCATGTGGAACCTAGAGTATGATCAACCATGTGATCGGGAGACGTGTTCAGATATGTCTCAGTTTTCCTCCCCTGGTACTCGGGTGCAACATTCCAGACGCTTTACTAACACTCTCCCCACTTGGAGAGTCAGCGCCTTTAACCTCCTGTTTGGCCCAGTTTGCAATTTCTGCGGAAGATGAACAGGAATAGCGAGAATCAATGAGAGACTAGCTGGAGGTGTCTGGACGGGCAAATTTAACTCTCATTTCCCACCAGGAAGAGGAAATAACCAAAGGCTCAGCGTGCCGTGCCGGAACCAGATTAGGGCCTGAAGCCATCCTGCGGTGTTGCGGCCAGCTCAAAAGAAAACGAGTTGAAGAAAGGAGCTCAGGGGCACTGTAATTCACAAACCTGCAGAGTTATAAATGACAGCTATCGTCCAAAAATATACTGAAGTAAGGCTGCCAAGAGGACTTGAAAGCAGGGCAGAATTGCAGGAAACCGATTTCAGGAGGTAGACTGGAATTGCATTGAAAGCATAGGAAAAGAGGCAGAACGTCCACAATGATGCACTTGGCCAAAAAGGGCGTATGCGTTTTTTCCTGAATATATTCAGGAAAAAACGCATACGCCCTTTTTGGCCAACCAAGCAAGCTTGCAAAGGAAATCTGCACTACAATGAAGTCTCACTTCCCCCCGGTCAAAAGGGCCATCTGAAAAAAGTGTAAAATCCAGAAAGGCAGGACAGGCCATGGAGAACTGGGAGCCTTGTTATGCTGATGGGCGGGATGTCAATTGCCAACAGACACTCGGGAGAAGTGTATGGTGTTTCCTGAAACATCTAAAAAACAAAGCAACAGAGCCTAGGGCACTTCCACTTATGGTCCTATAGCTTAGGGAAATTAAAATCAAAAAGACACAGCCACCCCAAAGTTTGGGACGCCTCTGTTTACAAGAACCTCGTTTACAGTACAAGTTCAAAATCACAGAATGTGAAAAATGGATAAAGAAGTTGTGGTATTTACTTACAAAGCAATATCACTCAGCAATGAAATCTATGTCATCAGGCCCTTAGCAGCACAATGAGTGGATTCAGGTATGATGATTCTAACTGAAATAAGTCACACAGAAAAAGAAACATCATAAGATATCAGTAATACACGGAATGTAAACTTGGCTACACAGGAACTGAATTACAGAACAGAACAGGGTCTCAAATTTAGAAAACCAACTTATGCTTGCTTAAGGGGAAAGGTGAGTTGGGGTGCTGCATAAAACCAGAGATTGAAATGAGCACAGATAAAGTTCCTTAAGCCAAATATGGAATAGACAAGAGCTACTCCTTGCTCAACGAAATGGACTCAACACCCCATATTAAACGCCTAAGAATGTACCTGACTAGTAAGTATCTTAAAACCTATGGATTGCTATGTCTCTGAAAGAGAATCAAGCATGTGTACAGGGGCATAAACGCAGCAGTGATAGGATTGGAGAGTTTCGGTGAGCAAATGAAGACCCTTTGAAGTCATATTGCATGGTACCCATTCCACGGGTTTCAACTACCCAGGTTTAAGGTATTCTTCCTTCAGCTAAAACATGCATGTGGAACCTAGAGTATGATCAACCATGTGATCGGGAGATGTGTTCAAATATGTCTCAGTTTTCGTACCCTGGTACTCGGGTGCAACATTCCAGACGCTTTACTAACACTCTCCCGACTTGGAGAGTCAGTCCCTTTAACCTCCTGTTTGGCTCAGTTTGCAATTTCTGCGGAAGATGAACAGGAATAGCGAGAACCAATGAGAGACTAGCTGGAGGTGTCTGGACGGGCAAATTTAACTCTCATTTCCCACCAGGAAGCGGAATTAACCAAAGGCTCAGCGTGCCATGCCGGAACCAGATTAGGGCCTGAAGCCACCCTGCGGTGTTGCGGCCAGGTCACAAGAAAGCGAGCTGAAGAAAGGAGCTCAGGGGCACTGTAATTCACAAACCTGCAGAGTTATAAATGACAGCTATTTCCAAAAATATACTGAAGTAAGGCTGCCAAGAGGACTTGAAAGTGGGGCAGAATTGCAGGAAACTGATTTCAGGAGGTGGACTGGAATTGCATTGAAAGTTTCGGAAAAGATGCAGAACGTCCACAATGATGCACTTGGCCAAAAAGGGCGTATGCGTTTTTTCCTGAATATATTCAGGAAAAAACGCATACGCACTTTTTGGCCAACCAAGCAAGCTTGCAAAGGAAATCTGCACCACAATGAAGTCTCACTTCCCCCCGGTCAATAGGGCCATCTGCAAAAAGTGTAAAATCCAGAAAGGCAGGACAGGCCATGGAGAACTGGGAGCCTTATTATGCTGATGGGCGGGATGTAAATTGCCAACAGACACTCGGGAGAAGTGTATGGTGTTTCCTGAAACATGTGAAAAACAAAGCAACAGAGCCTAGGGCACTTCCACTTATGGTCCTATAGCTTAGGGAAATTAAAATAAAAAAGACACAGCCACCCCGAAGTTTGGAATGGCTCTGTTTACAAGAACCTCGTTTACCGTACAAGTTCAACATTGCAGAAAGTGAAAAATGGATAAAGAAGTTGTGGTATTTACTTACAAAGCAATATCACTCAGCAATGAAATCTATGTCATCAGGCCCTTAGCAGCACAGTGAGTGGATTCAGGTATGATGATTCTAACTGAAATAAGTCACACAGAAAAAGAAACATCATAAGATATCAGTAATACACGGAATGTAAACTTGGCTACACAGGAACTGAATTACAGAACAGAACAGGGTCTCAAATTTAGAAAACCAACTTATGCTTGCTTAACGGGAAAGGTGAGTTGGGGTGCTTCATAAAACCAGAGATTGAAATGAGCACAGATAAAGTTCCTTAAGCCAAATATGGAATAGACAAGAGCTACTCCTTGCTCAACGAAATGGACTCAACACCCCATATTAAATGCCTAAGAATGTACCTGACTAGTAAGTATCTTAAAACCTATGGATTGCTATGTCTCCGAAAGAGAATCAAGCATGTGTACAGGGGCATAAATGCAGCAGTGATAGGATTGGAGAGGTTCGGTGAGCAAATGAAGACCCTTTGAAGTCATATTGCATGGTACCCATTCCACGGGTTTCAACTCTCCAGGTTTAAGGTATTCTTCCTTCAGCTAAAACATGCATGTGGAACCCAGAGTATGATCAACCATGTGAACGGGAGACCTGTTCAAATATGTCTCAGTTTTCCTCCCCTGGTACTCGGGTGCAACATTCCAGACGCTTTACTAACAATCTCCCCAATTGGAGAGTCAGCGCCTTTAACCTCCTGTTTGGCCCAGTTTGCAATTTCTGCGGAAGATGAACAGGAATAGCGAGAACCAATGAGAGACTAGCTGGAGGTGTCTGGACGGGCAAATTTAACTCTCATTTCCCACCAGGAAGCGGAATTAACCAAAGGCTCAGCGTGCCGTGCCGGAACCAGATTAGGGCCTGAAGCTATCCTGCGGTGTTGCGGCCAGCTCAAAAGAAAGCGAGTTGAAGAAAGGAGCTCAGGGGCACTGTAATTCACAAACCTGCAGAGTTATAAATGACAGCTATCGTCCAAAAATATACTGAAGTAAGGCTGCCAAGAGGACTTGAAAGCGGGGCAGAATTGCAGGAAACCGATTTCAGGAGGTAGACTGGAATTGCATTGAAAGCATAGGAAAAGAGGCAGAACGTCCACAATGATGCACTTGGCCAAAAAGGGTGTATGCGTTTTTTCCTGAATATATTCAGGAAAAAACGCATACGCCCTTTTTGGCCAACCAAGCAAGCTTGCAAAGGAAATCTGCACTACAATTTAGTCTCACTTCCCCCCGGTCAAAAGGGCCATCTGAAAAAAGTGTAAAATCCAGAAAGGCAGGACAGGCCATGGAGAACTGGGAGCCTTGTTATGCTGATGGGCGGGATGTAAATTGCCAACAGACACTCGGGAGAAGTGTATGGTGTTTCCTGAAACATCTAAAAAACAAAGCAACAGAGCCTAGGGCACTTCCACTTATGGTCCTATAGCTTAGGGAAATTAAAATCAAAAAGACACAGCCACCCCAAAGTTTGGGACGCCTCTGTTTACAAGAACCTCTTTTACCGTACAAGATCAACATCGCAGAAAGTGAAAAATGGATAAAGAAGTTGTGGTATTTACTTACAAAGCAATATCACTCAGCAATGAAATCTATGTCATCAGGCCCTTAGCAGCACAATGAGTGGATTCAGGTATGATGATTCTAACTGAAATAAGTCACACAGAAAAAGAAACATCATAAGATATCAGTAATACACGGAATGTAAACTTGGCTACACAGGAACTGAATTACAGAACAGAACAGGGTCTCAAATTTAGAAAACCAACTTATGCTTGCTTAAGGGGAAAGGTGAGTTGGGGTGCTGCATAAAACCAGAGATTGAAATGAGCACAGATAAAGTTCCTTAAGCCAAATATGGAATAGACAAGAGCTACTCCTTGCTCAACGAAATGGACTCAACACCGCATATTAAACGCCTAAGAATGTACCTGACTAGTAAGTATCTTAAAACCTATGGATTGCTATGTCTCCGAAAGAGAATCAAGCATGTGTACAGCGGCATAAACCCAGCAGTGATAGGATTGGAGAGGTTCAGTGAGCAAATGAAGACCCTTTGAAGTCATATTGCATGATAACCTTTCCACGGGTCTCAACTACCCAGGTTTAAGGTATTCTTCCTTCAGCTAAAACATGCATGTGAAACCCAGAGTATGATCAACAGTGTGAATGGGAGACGTGTTCAAATATGTCTCAGTTTTCCTCCCCTGGTACTCGGGTGCAACATTCCAGACGCTTTACTAACACTCTCCCCACTTGGAGAGTCAGCGCCTTTATCCTCCTGTTTGGCCCAGTTTGCAATTTCTGCAGAAGATGAACAGGAATAGGGAGAACCAATGAGAGACTAGGTGGAGGTGTCTGGACGGGCAAATTTAACTCTCATTTCCCACCAGGAAGAGGAACTAACCAAAGGCTCAGCGTGCCGTGCCGGAACCAGATTAGGGCCTGAAGCCATCCTGCGGTGTTGCGGCCAGCTCAAAAGAAAACGAGTTGAAGAAAGGAGCTCAGGGGCACTGTAATTCACAAACCTGCAGAGTTATAAATGACAGCTATCGTCCAAAAATATACTGAAGTAAGGCTGCCAAGAGGACTTGAAAGCGGGGCAGAATTGCAGGAAACCGATTTCAGGAGGTAGACTGGAATTGCATTGAAAGCATAGGAAAAGAGGCAGAACGTCCACAATGATGCACTTGGCCAAAAAGGGCGTATGCGTTTTTTCCTGAATATATTCAGGAAAAAACGCATACGCCCTTTTTGGCCAACCAAGCAAGCTTGCAAAGGAAATCTGCACTACAATGAAGTCTCACTTCCCCCCGGTGAAAAGGGCCATCTGAAAAAAGTGTAAAATCCATAAAGGCAGGACAGGCCATGGAGAACTGGGAGCCTTGTTATGCTGATGGGCGGGATGTAAATTGCCAACAGACACTCTGGAAAAGTGTATGGTGTTTCCTGAAACATCTAAAAAACAAAGCAACAGAGCCTAGGGCACTTCCACTTATGGTCCTATAGCTTAGGGAAATTAAAATCAAAAAGACACAGCCACCCCAAAGTTTGGGACGCCTCTGTTTACAAGAACCTCGTTTACCGTACAAGTTCAACATCGCAGAAAGTGAAAAATGGATAAAGAAGTTGTGGTATTTACTTACAAAGCAATATCACTCAGCAATGAAATCTATGTCATCAGGCCCTTAGCAGCACAATGAGTGGATTCAGGTATGAGGATTCTAACTGAAATAAGTCACACAGAAAAAGAAACATCATAAGATATCAGTAATACACGGAATGTAAACTTGGCTACACAGGAACTGAATTACAGAACAGAACAGGGTCTCAAATTTAGAAAACCAACTTATGCTTGCTTAAGGGGAAAGGTGAGTTGGGGTGCTGCATAAAACCAGAGATTGAAATGAGCACAGATAAAGTTCCTTAAGCCAAATATGGAATAGACAAGAGCTACTCCTTGCTCAACGAAATGGACTCAACACCCCATATTAAATGCCTAAGAATGTACCTGACTAGTAAGTATCTTAAATCCTATGGATTGCTATGTCTCGGAAAGAGAATCAAGCATGTGTACAGGGGCATAAACACAGCAGTGATAGGATTAGAGAGGTTCGGTGAGCAAATGAAGATCCTTTGAAGTCTTATTGCACGGTACCCATTCCAAGGGTTTCAACTACCCAGGTTTAAAATATTCTTCCTTCAGCTGAAACAGGCATGTGGAACCTAGAGTATGATCAACCATGTGATCGGGAGACGTGTTCAGATATGTCTCAGTTTTCCTCCCCTGGTACTCGGGTGCAACATTCCAGACGCTTTACTAACACTCTCCCCACTTGGAGAGTCAGCGCCTTTAACCTCCTGTTTGGCCCAGTTTGCAATTTCTGCGGAAGATGAACAGGAATAGCGAGAACCAATGAGAGACTAGCTGGAGGTGTCTGGACGGGCAAATTTAACTCTCATTTCCCACCAGGAAGAGGAAATAACCAAAGGCTCAGCGTGCCGTGCCGGAACCAGATTAGGGCCTGAAGCCATCCTGCGGTGTTGCGGCCAGCTCAAAAGAAAACGAGTTGAAGAAAGGAGCTCAGGGGCACTGTAATTCACAAACCTGCAGAGTTATAAATGACAGCTATCGTCCAAAAATATACTGAAGTAAGGCTGCCAAGAGGACTTGAAAGCAGGGCAGAATTGCAGGAAACCGATTTCAGGAGGTAGACTGGAATTGCATTGAAAGCATAGGAAAAGAGGCAGAACGTCCACAATGATGCACTTGGCCAAAAAGGGCGTATGCGTTTTTTCCTGAATATATTCAGGAAAAAACGCATACGCCCGTTTTGGCCAACCAAGCAAGCTTGCAAAGGAAATCTGCACTACAATGAAGTCTCACTTCCCCCCGGTCAAAAGGGCCATCTGAAAAAGGTGTAAAATCCAGAAAGGCAGGACAGGCCATGGAGAACTGGGAGCCTTGTTATGCTGATGGGCGGGATGTAAATTGCCAACAGACACTCGGGAGAAGTGTATGGTGTTTCCTGAAACATCTAAAAAACAAAGCAACAGAGCCTAGGGCACTTCCACTTATGGTCCTATAGCTTAGGGAAATTAAAATCAAAAAGACACAGCCACCCCAAAGTTTGGGACGCCTCTGTTTACAAGAACCTCGTTTACAGTACAAGTTCAAAATCACAGAATGTGAAAAATGGATAAAGAAGTTGTGGTATTTACTTACAAAGCAATATCACTCAGCAATGAAATCTATGTCATCAGGCCCTTAGCAGCACAATGAGTGGATTCAGGTATGATGATTCTAACTGAAATAAGTCACACAGAAAAAGAAACATCATAAGATATCAGTAATACACGGAATGTAAACTTGGCTACACAGGAACTGAATTACAGAACAGAACAGGGTCTCAAATTTAGAAAACCAACTTATGCTTGCTTAAGGGGAAAGGTGAGTTGGGGTGCTGCATAAAACCAGAGATTGAAATGAGCACAGATAAAGTTCCTTAAGCCAAATATGGAATAGACAAGAGCTACTCCTTGCTCAACGAAATGGACTCAACACCGCATATTAAACGCCTAAGAATGTACCTGACTAGTAAGTATCTTAAAACCTATGGATTGCTATGTCTCTGAAAGAGAATCAAGCATGTGTACAGGGGCATAAACGCAGCAGTGATAGGATTGGAGAGTTTCGGTGAGCAAATGAAGACCCTTTGAAGTCATATTGCATGGTACCCATTCCACGGGTTTCAACTACCCAGGTTTAAGGTATTCTTCCTTCAGCTAAAACATGCATGTGGAACCTAGAGTATGATCACCCATGTGATCGGGAGATGTGTTCAAATATGTCTCAGTTTTCGTACGCTGGTACTCGGGTGCAACATTCCAGACGCTTTACTAACACTCTCCCGACTTGGAGAGTCAGTCCCTTTAACCTCCTGTTTGGCCCAGTTTGCAATTTCTGCGGAAGATGAACAGGAATAGCGAGAACCAATGAGAGACTAGCTGGAGGTGTCTGGACGGGCAAATTTAACTCTCATTTCCCACCAGGAAGAGGAAATAACCAAAGGCTCAGCGTGCCGTGCCGGAACCAGATTAGGGCCTGAAGGCATCCTGCGGTGTTGCGGCCAGCTCACAAGAAAACGAGTTGAAGAAAGGAGCTCAGGGGCACTGTAATTCACAAACCTGCAGAGTTATAAATGACAACTATCATCCAAAAATATACTGAAGTAAGGCTGCCAAGAGGACTTGAAAGCGGGGCAGAATTGCAGGAAACCGATTTCAGGAGGTAGACTGGAATTGCATTGAAAGCATAGGAAAAGAGGCAGAACGTCCACAATGATGCACTTGGTCAAAAAGGGCGTATGCGTTTTTTTCCTGAATATATTCAGGAAAAAACGCATACGCCCTTTTTGGCCAACCAAGCAAGCTTGCAAAGGAAATCTGCACTACAATGAAGTCTCACTTCCCCCCGGTCAAAAGGGCCATCTGAAAAAAGTGTAAAATCCAGAAAGGCAGGACAGGCCATGGAGACCTGGGAGCCTTGTTATGCTGATGGGCGGGATGTAAATTGCCAACAGCCACTCGGGAGAAGTGTATGGTGTTTCCTGAAACATCTAAGAAACAAAGCAACAGAGCCTAGGGCACTTTTACTTATGGTCCTATAGCTTAGGGAAATTAAAATCAAAAAGATACAGCCACCCCAATGTTTGGGACGCCTCTGTTTACAAGAACATCGTTTACCGTACAAGTTCTCTATCACAGAAAGTGAAAAATGGATAAAGAACTTGTGGTACTTACGTACAATGCAGTATCACTCAGCAATGATATCTATGTCATCAGGCCCGTAGCAGCATAATGAGTGGATTCAGGTATGATGATTCTAACTGAAATAAGTCACACAGAAAAAGAAACATCATAAGATATCACTAATACACGGAATGTAAACTTGGCTACACAGGAACTGAATTCCAAAACAGAACAGCGTCTCAAATTTAGAAAACCAACTTATGCTTGCTTAAGGGGAAAGGTGAGTTGGGGTGCTGCATAAAACCAGAGATTGAAATGAGCACAGATAAAGTTCCTTAAGCCAAATATGGAATAGACAAGAGCTACTGCTTGCTCAACGAAATGGACTCAACACCGCATATTAAACTCCTAAGAATGTACCTGACTAGTAAGTATCTTAAAACCTATGGATTGCTATGTCTCCAAAAGAGAATCAAGCGTGTGTACAGGGGCATAAACGCAGCAGTGAGAGGATTGGAGAGGTTCGGTGAGCAAATGAAGACCCTTTGAAGTCAATTTGCATGGTACCCATTCCACGGGTCTCAACTCTACAGGTTTAAGGTATTCTTCCTTCAGCTAAAACATGCATGTGGAACCCAGAGTATGATCAACCATGTGATCGGGAGACGTTTTCAAATATGTCTCAGTTTTCGTACCCTGGTACTCGGGTGCAACATTCCAGAGGCTTTACTAACACTCTCCCGACTTTGAGAGTCAGCCTCTTTAACCTCCTGTTTGGCCCAGTTTGCAATTTCTGCGGAAGATGAACAGGAATAGCGAGAACCAATGAGAGAGTAGCTGGAGGTGTCTGGACGGGCAAATTTAACTCTCATTTCCCACCAGGAAGAGGAATTAACCCAAGGCTCAGCATGCCGTGCCAGAACCAGATTAGGGCCTGAAGCCATCCTGAGGTGTTGCGGCCAGCTCACAAGAAAGAGAGTTGAAGAAAGGAGCTCAGGGGCACTGTAATTCACAAACGTGCAGAGTTATAAATGACAGCTATCGTCCAAAAATATACTGAAGTAAGGCTGCCAAGAGGACTTGAAAGCGGGGCAGAATTGCAGGAAACCGATTTCAGGAGGTAGACTGGAATTGCATTGAAAGCATAGGAAAAGAGGCAGAACGTCCACAATGATGCACTTGGCCAAAAAGGGCGTATGCGTTTTTTCCTGAATATATTCAGGAAAAAACGCATACGCCGTTTTTGGCCAACCAAGCAAGCTTGCAAAGGAAATCTGCACTACAATGAAGTCTCACTTCCCCCCGGTCAAAAGGGCCATCTGAAAAAAGTGTAAAATCCAGCAAGGCAGGACAGGCCATGGAGAACTGGGAGCCTTGTTATGCTGATGGGCGGTATGTAAATTGCCAACAGACACTCGGGAGAAGTGTATGGTGTTTCCTGAAACATCTAAGAAACAAAGCAACAGAGCCTAGGGCACTTTCACATATGGTCCTATAGCTTAGGGAAATTAAAATCAAAAAGACACAGCCACCCCAAAGTTTGGGACGCCTCTGTTTACAAGAACCTCGTTTACCGTACAAGTTCTCTATCACAGAAAGTGAAAAATGGATAAAGAACTTGTGGTACTTACGTACAATGCAGTATCACTCAGCAATGAAATCTATGTCATCAGGCCCGTAGCAGCATAATGAGTGGATTCAGGTACGATGATTCTAACTGAAATAAGTCACACAGAAGAAGAAACATCATAAGATATCACTAACACATGGAATGTAAACTTGGCTACACAGGAACTGAATTCCAAAACTGAATAGGGTCTCAAATTTAGAAAACCAACTTATGCTTGCTTAAGGGGGAAGGTGAGTTGGGGTGCTGCATAAAACCAGAGATCGAAATGAGCACAGATAAAGTTCCTTAAGCCAAATATGGAATAGACAAGAGCTACTCCTTGCTCAACAAAATGGACTCAACACCACATATTAAACGCCTAAGAATGTACCTGACTAGTAATTATCTTAAAACCTATGGATTGCTATGTCTCCAAAAGAGAATCAAGCGTGTGTACAGGGGCATAAACGCAGCAGTGATAGGATTGGAGAGGTTCGGTGAGCAAATGAAGACCCTTTGAAGTCATATTGCATGGTACCCATTCCACGGGTTTCAACTACCCAGGTTTAAGGTATTCTTCCTTCAGCTAAAACATGCATGTGGAACCTAGAGTATGATCAACCATGTGATCGGGAGACGTGTTCAAATATGTCTCAGTTTTCGTACCCTGGTACTCGGGTGCAACATTCCAGACGCTTTACTAACACTCTCCCGACTTGGAGAGTCAGTCCCTTTAACCTCCTGTTTGGCCCAGTTTGCAATTTCTGCGGAAGATGAACAGGAATAGCGAGAACCAATGAGAGACTAGCTGGAGGTGTCTGGACGGGCAAATTTAACTCTCATTTCCCACCAGGAAGAGGAAATAACCAAAGACTCAGCGTGCCGTGCCGGAACCAGATTAGGGCCTGAAGCCATCCTGCGGTGTTGCGGCCAGCTCACAAGAAAGCGAGTTGAAGAAAGGAGCTCAGGGGCACTGTAATTCACAAACCTGCAGAGTTATAAATGACAGCTATCGTCCAAAAATATACTGAAGTAAGGCTGCCAAGAGGACTTGAAAGCGGGGCAGAATTGCAGGAAACCGATTTCAGGAGGTAGACTGGAATTGCATTGAAAGCATAGGAAAAGAGGCAGAACGTCCACAATGATGCACTTGGCCAAAAAGGGCGTATGCGTGTTTTCCTGAATATATTCAGGAAAAAACGCATACACCCTTTTTGGCCAACCAAGCAAGCTTGCAAAGGAAATCTGCACTACAATGAAGTCTCACTTCCCCCCGGTCAAAAGGGCCATCTGAAAAAAGTGTAAAATCCAGAAAGGCAGGACAGGCCATGGAGAACTGGGCGCCTTGTTATGCTGATGGGCGGGATGTAAATTGCCAACAGACACTCGGGAGAAGTGTATGGTGTTTCCTGAAACATCTAAAAAACAAAGCAACAGAGCCTAGGGCACTTTCACATATGGTCCTATAGCTTAGGGAAATTAAAATCAAAAAGACACAGCCACCCCAAAATTTGGGACGCCTGTGTTTACAAGAACCTCGTTTACCGTACAAGTTCTCTATCACAGAAAGTGAAAAATTGATAAAGAACTTGTGGTACTTACGTACAATGCAGTATCACTCAGCAATGAAATCTATGTCATCAGGCCCGTAGCAGCATAATGAGTGGATTCAGGTACGATGATTCTAACTGAAATAAGTCACACAGAAAAAGAAACATCATAAGATATCACTAATACACGGAATGTAAACTTGGCTACACAGGAACTGAATTCCAAAACAGAACAGGGTCTCAAATTTAGAAAACCAACTTATGCTTGCTTAAGGGGAAAGGTGAGTTGGGGTGCTGCATAAAACCAGAGATTGAAATGAGCACAGATAACGTTCTATAAGGGAAATATGGAATAGACAAGAGCTACTCCTTGCTCAATGAAATGGACTCAACACCCCATATTCAACGCCTAGGAATATACCTGCCTAGTAAGAATCATAAAAGCAATGGATTTATATATCTCTGTAAGAGAATCAAGAGTGTGTACAGTGGCATTAAAGCAGTGAAAATCAGCTAAATCCCATATTAAAAATAAATTTCTTAAACAAAACACAATGACAGTGAAATAGAGAGCAATACTTAAGTAATTCATTCAAGGCTTCTGATGCAACCTGCATTTACCATATGTACACCCAGAGCTGGGTGACACATAAGGCTGGACACTTGGGGCTCATAAGATTGGTGAGGTTCGGTGAGCAAATGCAGACCCTTTGAAGTCATATTGCATGGTACCCATTCCATGGGTCTCAACTCTCCAGGTATAAGAGATTCTTCCTTCAGCTAAAACATGCATGTGGAACCCAGAGTATGATCCACCGTGTGATCGAGAAACGTGTTCAAATGTGTCTCACTTTTCGTTCCCTGGTACTCGGGTGCAACATTCCAGACGCTTTACTAACACTCTCCCAACTTGGAGAGTCAGTCCCTTTAACCTCCTGTTTGGCCCAGTTTGCAATTTCTGCGGAAGATAAACAGGAATAGCGAGAACCAATGAGAGACTAGCTGGAGGTGTCTGGACGGGCAAATTTAACTCTCATTTCCCACAGGGAAGAGGAATAAACCAAAGGCTCAGCATGCCGTGCCGGAACCAGATTAGGGCCTGAAGCAATCGTGCGGTGTTGTGGCCAGCTCAAAAGAAAGCGAGTTGAAGAAAGGAGCTCAGGGGCACTGTAATTCACAAACCTGCAGATTTATAAATGACAGCTATTGTCCGAAAATATACTGAAGTAGGGCTGCCAAGAGGACTTGAATGCGGGGCAGAATTGCAGGAAACCGATTTCAGGAGGAATCGGAATTGGATTGCATTTAAAACACAGGAAAAGAGGAAGAACGTCGACAATGATGCACTTGGCCAAAAAGGGCGTATGTGTTTTTTCCTGAATATATTCAGGAAAAAACTCATACGCCCTTTTTGGCCAACCAAGCAAGCTTGCAAAGGAAATCTGCACTACAATGAAGTCTCACTTTCCCCCGGTCAAAAGGGCCATCTGAAAAAAGTGTAAAATCCAGAAAGGCAGAACAGGCCACGGAGAACTGGGAGCCTTGTTATGCTGATGGGCGGGATGTAAATTCCCAACAGCCGCTCTGTAGAAGTGTATGGTGTTTCCTGAAACATCTAAAAAACAAAGCAACAGAGCCTAGGGCACTTCCACTTATGGTCCTATAGCTTAGGGAAATTAAAATCAAAAAGACACAGCCACCCCAAAATTTGGGACGGCTCTTTTTACAGGAATCTCTTCTGCGGCACAAGTTAAATATCCCAGAGAGCAAATAATGGATAAAGAAGTTGCGGTACTTATGTACAACAGAATACCACTCAGCAATGTAATCTATGTCACCAGGCCCGTACCAGCATAATGAGTGGATTGAGGCACGATGATTCTAAGTGAACTAAGTCACACAGAAAAAGAAACATCATAAGGTATCACTAATACACGGAATGTGAATTTGGCTACACATGAACTGAATTACAAAACAGAACAGGGTCTCCAATTTAGAAAACCAACTTATGCTTGCTTAAGGGGGAAGGTGAGTTGGGGTGCTGCATAAAAGCAGAGTTTGAAATTAGCACAGATACCGTTCCATAAGCCAAATATGTAATAGACAAGACCTACCCCTTGCTCAACGAAATGGATTCAACAATGAGGTATCACCTCACACCTGGTAGAATAGGCATCATAGAAAATCTACAAACAAAAAATGCTGGAAAGGGTGTGGAGAAAAGGAACCCTCTTCCACTATTGTTGGGAATATAAATTGATACAGTCATTATGGAGAACAATATGGAATTTCTTAAGAAACTAACAATAGAATTACCATATGATACAGCAATCCCAGTACTGGACATATACCCAGACAAAACCATAAATCAAAAAGAGTCATTCACCGCAATGTTCATTGCATCACTATTTACAATATCGAGGTAATGGAAGCAACCTAAATGCCCACAGACAGACGAATGCATAAAGCTGTGGTACATATATAAAATGGAATATTACTAAGCCATGAAAAGGAATGAAATTGGGTCATTTGTAGAGACGTCGATGGATCTAGAGACTGTCATACAGAGTGAAGTAAGTCAGAAAGAGAAAAACAAATCTGGTATATTCATGCATATATGTGGAACCTAGAAAAACTGTACAGATTAACCATTTTGCAAGGCATAAATAGAGCAACAGATGTAGACAACAAACGTATGGACAACAAGGGGGGAAAGCTGTTGGGGGGGTGGTGGTGGGAGGAGTTGAGAGACTGGGATTGGCATGTATACATTTATATGTATAAAATAGATAACCAATAAGAACCTGCTGTATAAAAATATAAAATAAAATTCAAAATTAAAAAGAAATAAAATTTAAAAAATAAAACAGAAAAAACAATTATTCCCTGCACATACATGTATTTATATGAATAAATTATTTCCATGCTTATATCTGTAAATACAAAAAAGAGGAATAAAATCTACCTTGAACCAAAAACGAAAAAGAGAAAAAAACACAGAACCCACCAGTTACACAGAGGAAAACCGTATCAGGGCACTTGCTCCAGTTGTAAACAATTCTGAAGTTGGTCAGTGGTGGGGAATCGTCTCCCATTCAGCCAGCAGCCCCCACGCAACAAGCGTCCTCATTGCAAAGCTGGGGCACCGTGCCGAGGCATCTGTGAGTAAACGTGAGCTGAGCCCCAGGCCAGTTGCTGCTGAACTATTCCCACCCGTCCCAGGTAAAACACCTGAATATATACAAGGACTTGAAAGCCTAGAGGAAGGGCCATAGAGCCACACGAGTGACAGCATGCCGGCCGACTTGGTGCCTGCAGGCCAGCCAGGATGGTCCTGGCCCTGGGTGCTCTTCTGGAAGATTTCCATTTCCCTGCCTGAGATACCCGTCCTGTCCCTGCCCCCACTGCTTTTTTCCTTCCTCACCTCTGCCCAGGGAGAAATTCCAGCAGCAGGTATGGGTGACACATCCTCTTCTTTAGCAGGTGGCAGCCTGGCAACTGCTGCAGAAAGTCCAGCAGAGCCCCACTCACACTGGGCCACCCACAAAGCCGTGGCCTCTCACTCCCTCCCACCAGCCCAGCCCCGAGACTGCTGACAGGGCAGAGAAAATGGCGTCAGGCACGGCTGCAGGGGCTCTTGCTGCCTGGAGTGGTATTTATATTGATCTCAACCCAGGCACACCTGGGGAGGGCTGGCCGGCACGGTAAGGCTGCCCAGGTCAGCCAATCATCACCCCTCAGGGGCTCACAGTTGCAGAAAATGGAACTTGCTGAACCGGCCAGGTCCAAGGAACAGGTGTGGGCTCCTGAGAGTCAGGATAGACAAGGGGCTGCAGCTTTGGCTTGTTTTCTAATCATTTTATCTGGCCCATGAGTGGGAGACAACTTCAAGAAAACCCTCTCCTAATGAGAGGAACCCAGGAGTCAGGGAGAGGAGGGGTGGGTGGTGGTTGGAGACAGAGGCCTGGTGCCCCGGGTGCAGTGGAAGTCTCTGGAAGACCAGGTGGAGGGAGGCCTCACGGAGTGATGCCCAGGGTCACAGACCTGTCGCAGCTGCTGTTTGTTAGTTCAAGTCCTGCTCTGAGGTGCTCTGTGTCAGCTCTGAGCGACAGGTGAGCTGGGGGTGCTCTGCAATGAGGGCTATGTGCACGGTTCCTGTGTGCCCAGCCCTGCCACGGTACCTGCAAGGGTAGCTCTGTATCCTGGGAGGGGCCTGATCACAAGAGCCCCGTGGGCTGGGGTGGGGGTGGGGTACCTGCCCAGGTGAGCTCCATATTCTGCGATTGGTCTGACCACGAGAGCCCCATGGGCTGCTGGGGACCTGGTAAAGGATGTCAGGACAGTCAGTGAAGCCACCGAGGATATACCTCCAGTTGCTCCTAATTCCTACACCCTGCTGGTCATTCTACCAACCACCAGGACATGGTATTCTGTATTAGTCTTCAATGATGCCTTCTTTTGTATTCCATTAGTCCCAGAGTCACAAGAAATTTTGGCTTGTGAGTGGCAGGACTCAACATACAACTAAAACAATACTTCCGGGCCGTCTGGCCCCAAGGGTGCAAAAATTCCCACACCGTCTTTGGGGAAAGCTTAGCTAAAGACCTAAAAGTTCTACCTCTGGAAAAGGAAACCCTCCTTCAATATGCAGACGACATTCTGATCGCCAGCCCTACTAAGGAGGCCTCTGAACTACCAAGCCAATAAAGGATAGAAGTTGTCCAAGAAAAAGCTCAAATATCACAGACTGCGGTGACCTGCCTGGGCTTCATTCTCACACAAGGTCAGAGAAGCCCATCCCAGGAAAGGGAAGAAACCATTTTCAGCCTTACCCCTTTCTAAAACTAGAAGACAGCTTAGGGGTTCCTGGGGAGGCCAGGGTTTGCTGCTTCTGGATCCCTAACTACAGTCTACTAGCTGGGCCTCTATATGAAACACTGAAAGGAAAAGATGATGATCCTTTTGAATAGAATCCAGAAGTGGCCTTTCAAGAATGGAAAGAGCAGTCAATTCAGACCCTTGCCCTGGAACTCCCTAATTTAGCTAAACCCTTTGGCCTTTACATTCCCGGTGAAAGGTGAATCGCCATTGGAGAATTAGTGCAAAAACTGGGACCACTTGAAATGGAACAATGCAAGAATGCCATCCAGGTAGGATAAACTACGGTCACGAAGGGGCTTGGCCCACTGCCACATCTGGCCAAGATACTGGCGGTATCTAAAAACCTGGAAATCAGCAGCCCAAAAGGCCACCTCCCTCCTAAGGGAAAAGGACCCCACGTGGTGATCCTAACCACCAACCATGCCCTGAAGTTGCAGGGTTCGCTCCGTGGGCACACCGACCTCGAGTGAGGAGACCCTCCAACTCCAACATCCAGAGAGATAACCGGGGGCAACAGGGCACCATGACGACTCGTGTGAACATCACTTGACCTGGAGTTTCTCTCATAAAACAACAAGAGTGTGTCCCAAAAGAGTAGACTACTGCTTGCAGGACTTACTGCACCCAGAGGGGAGCTAATAATCTTGGCGGGGGAACAGTATACCACACTGTCACCATAGAAAAGCCTACAGACACCGTGATGATGGTGGCCAATAAGACCGGCTGGACTCCTGTTTACTTCCAAAGGCTGTTGACTCAGTAGCCATCATGGTCCTTATCACCACTGACCCTGGACTGTCTGGGAGTTAAGCGGGCAGGGCTCTGACACCTGGTGCTGTTTGTACGTTAATTCAGAGGCCTAATTGAAGAAAGCGCAGACTACTGGTCAGAGCATCTAGGCTGGCAGAAACGGTCAGCCTAAGGTGGCCGAACAAATGTGGGGCGGGGTGAAACCGGCCCCCACAGCGTCTCTGCACATCTCTTTCCTGGACCCTTAAAGGTCATTAGAATCTATAACACTTCCAATGCTGGTGCTCAGGTGGACGAGCAGGGAGGCAGGGGTCCTGGGGACAATCAACGTCACCGGGAGGCTGCTGGGGAGAAGCTCTGACCCTCGCCCCAGGGTATGAGGGCTCCCAACTCAGCACTCAGCAGTTACAGAAGAAGGGTCTGCACCCTCAGCACTCCAAGAATGAGGAACGGGACAAAAGGCAGAGGAGGGGTTTGTCCCCAGCAAAGCCCATTAAAAATCCCTGGGAGATAAAAATAGAATCTGGGCAATAAAGTCAAGTCTAACCTTTTTTATCCTTTGTGCTTTGTCTAATTTCACGTGCTCCTAGGGTCCCGCATGCAGAGGTTCCACACCCGGCACTTCAGACCAGATTTCCTAGTGCAGAATGGCTGGGTCGACACCTCAGCTCCTGGGGCCCAGTGCAGACTCCACGATATAGAGCCTGAGCTACAGCCAACCCGGCCCTCGAGAGCTCTGCCGCCTCCCTCCCTCCCACTGACTCTGACAGGATCTCTACACAGCAGCCCAGCCCACAGCCCACGGGGTAGTGCATGCTCTCACCTCTCCATTCTCTGATCAAAATATAAAGTTTCCTTTGCTTGTGAACCAAACTCAGTCTCGATCTGTTGGCCCCAATGACACTGGGCAGGGGGACACTTGTTGGGGTCCACTCTGGAGGATCAGTAACAGAAATTGAGACTATTGTAACCTCAATGAACAGATGTGTGAGCCAAACTGTAGTTAACATAGAACAGTGTATAAGGCTCGGGTAAAATAAGATGTTTCTAACACTTCCATTTGATATTTCCATCACTTTTTATAAGCAAGTTCAGTGAAAAGGTTTGTCTTATTCGTCAGGTCAATATTAGAGAAACGAAGTGATTTCTTTCCAAGGATGTACATCTAATAATCTTGGTTAAACCTTCAATCTTGTTTTAAATGCTTTTCCATTGAAAATGATACCTCTCTTTCAGCTCCCCCATTTCTGAGAAGTATAAAATCTTATAATTTATTATTACCAAAGGGGAAAGGTGGGAGGAGGGATAAATTAACAGTTTGGAATTAACACATACACACTGCTATGTATAAAATAGATCATCAACAAGGAACTACTGTATAGCACAGGGAACTACACTCAACATTTTGCAATAACCTATAAGGGGAAATAATCTGAAAAAGAATAGAAATTTTTATTGACATCATCTATCAATGATAGTTAAAGTGTAGCCTAAGGGAAGCTGGTGGTGAGTGCTTCTGACCCTGAAGACTTCAATCATCTAAAGTTTGGACTCTGCCTACTTCCCAAGGCCCTTAATGAACATATGTGTAGCCGTAGCTTAAAAACTTCCCCAGTTTGGGTTTCGGGGAGACACTGATTTTGAAAAAGCCCTGGTGTTCTCCTTACATGAATGGGACTCTTCCTACTGCTAAAACATGTCTGTCACACCCAGAGGATGGTATACCGTCTGATCGGGAAGAGTTTGGAAAAGGCATCTCATCTCCTCATCTCCTGGTGCTCGGGTTCACCCCTCCAGCGTCTTTACTAACAGTCTCCCCACTTGGAGATGTCAGCACTGTCAACATCCTGTTGCGTACAGTTTGGAATTTGTCCAGAGGATGAAGCGGAAGGATGAGGAACAATGAGAGACAAGTCCTAGGTGTTCAGACAGGCACATGTCACTCTAATTTCCAATCAGGAAGACGAATTGACCAAAGGCTAGGGTTGCCCATGGAAACAGTATAGGGCTTGAGGAAATCCCGCTGCTTTGTGGCCAGTTCCCATAAACACAAGTTGAACAATGGAACTCAGGGGCAGTAAAATTCACAAAACTGCAGAGTTGAAAATATCCATCACTGAAAAATGTCTTGAGGAAAGTCAGAGAAAAGGACTTGTAAGCAAGGGAGAATGGCAGGAAAGGGATTTGAGGAGGTAGAAAGGACTCGCCATTAAGCACAAGAAAAGGAGCTGAACATTGCCAACATTGCCAACATTGCAGTTGGCCAAAAAGGGTGTATGCGTTTTTTTCTGTATATATTCAAGAAAAGGGCATACACTTTTTTAGCCAACCAAACAGGTGGGCACTGGAAGTCAATACTACAAAAGATATCACTTCGCATCAGTCAGAAGAGCCATCCTCATAAAGCGTAAACAACAGAAATGCAGGACAGGGCAACGAGAAGAGGGAGCCCTGTGAGACTTATAGTGGAAATGTATATTGCCAACGGCCATTCTGGAGAAGTGTATTGTGTTTACTAAAGCATCTAAAAAATGAGCTACAGAGCATAGGGCACTTGCACTCATGGGCGTATATCTTGGGAAAAACAAAAATCGAGAGGACACAGGCACCCCAATGTTTACCCCCTCTCTGTTTAAAAGATCCTCGACTAGGATATAACTTAAATGTCTCTGGAGGGAAAAAATGGATAGAGATGTGGTACTTAGGTAGAGTGGAATATTATTCAGCCTGGAAATCAATGAAATATGGCCAGTTGTAACAACTCCGGAGGAGTTACGTATGATCATTCTAAGTGACAGAATTCAAAAAGAAAAAGACACATATCATAAGATATCACTTAAAGGTGGAATCCAAAATGGCTACACATGAAATAAATTACAAAACAAAAACATAGTCAAATATGTAGAAAACACGCATAAGGCTGCTAAACGGGAAAGGTGGGGAGGGGTGAGGCATCATCCAGGAGGTTGAAATTAGCAAAGATACCATTCCAAATACCAAACTGATAATCAACAAGGCCTACACGGTAGCTAAAAGAACTGCACTCAGCACACTCAAGTCACCGGAAAAGAATATATACGACTGGTAAGAATCTGAAAAAGAATTTATTGATGACTCTCTGTACGTGAATCAAGTGGATGTACAGCAGCAAGAAACAGAGCTTTGAAAATCAGCTGTAACCAATATAGTAATAAATTGAAAAAAATAAACGACAGAGAGACAGAGAAAACCTCTTACAACTTTTCCTCAGGGACGGTGATGCAACATGGATTGAACACATCTAGACCCACAGCAGGATGAGACATAAGGCTGGAAACTGTTTGCGCTAAGAGAAATGTGAGGTTGGGTGAGGAAATGCACACCCTTTAAAGTAATACTACCTGGTACCCATTCAATGGGTCCCAAATCTGCAGGTTCAAGGGATCTTCCTACAGCTAAAACATGCATGGAAAACCCAGAGGACTGTACACCATGTGATCGGGAGATGTGTCTAAAATGCACCTCATTTATCCTCTCCTGGTGCTCCTGTTCACCATTCCAGCCATGTTACTTAGAATCTCCCCACTTGGAGAATCAGCACATTTAAACTTCTGTTTCACACATTTTGCAAATTGTGAGGAGGATGAACGGGAAGAGGGGGAACCAATGAGAGAATAGTTGTAGGGGTTTGGACGGGCACATATCACTCTAATTTCCCATTAAGAATAAGAATTAAAGAAAGGCTCAGCCTGCCTCGCCGGAGCCAAAATAGGGCCTGAAGCAATCCTGCGGGTTTGAGGACAGCTCACAAAAGAGCAACTTAAAAAATGGAGCTCAGGGTCACTGCAATTCACAAACCTGCAGAGTTATAAATGAAAACTAACGTCCAAAAATATGTTGAGGTAAGGCAAAGAAGAGGATCTGAATGCAAGACAGAATTGCAAGAAACAGATTTCAAGAGATAGATTGGACTCGTCTTTAATGCACATGAAAAGCGGCAGAATTTCGACAATGATGCAGTTGGCCCAAAAGGGCGTATGCGTTTTTTCCTGATTATATCCAGGAAAAAACGCATACGCACTTTATGGGCAACGAAGCAAGTAAGCAATGCAAATGTGCACAACAAAGAAGTCTCACTTCCCACCGGTCAAAAGGGCCATCCTAAAAAAGTGTAAAATCCAGAAAGGCAGGACAGGTCATGGAGAACAGGGAGCCTTTATACGCTGATGGGCAGTGTGTGAACTGCCGAGAGCCACTCTGGAGAAGTGTATGGTGGTTCCTAAATCATCTAAAAAACAGAGCGACAGAGCATAGGACACTTCCAATCATGGGAGTATATCTAGGGAAGTCTAAAAATCAACAAGACACAAGCACACCACAGTTTAGGGCTACTCTGTTTACAAGAACCTCAACTTCAGTACACCTTAAATATCCCAGGAAAGAGAACAATGGATAAAGAAGATGTGGTACTTATGTACAATGGAATATCTCTTCACCATGAAATCAATGTAATAAGGCTAGTAGAAGGATAAAGAGTGGATTTAGGTCCGATAATACTACTTGAAATAAGTCAAACAGAAAAAGAAACATATCATAAGATATCACTTATAGAGGGAGGGTAAATATGGCTGCACAAGAAATGAATTACAGAACAGAACAGTGTCTCACATTTAGAAAACACACTTATGTCAGCTTAAGGGGAAAGGAGAGGTGGGGTGATGCATAAAACCAGAGTTTGAAATTAGCACAGATACCGTTCAATAAACCAAATAGGTATTAGACAAGATCTACACCTTGCTCAATGAACTGGCCTCAACACACCCTATACACCGCAGAGAAATATATCTGAGTAATAAGAATCTTAAAACCCATGTATTGATATATCTCCATAAGGGAATCAAGTGTGTGCAGAGCGGCACAAACACAGCAGTGAAAATGAGCTAAACCCCATTATAGAAATAAATTTTAAAAAGAAAACGCTGAAACAATGAAAGGGAGAAAAATTCTTACAAAATTCGCTCAGGGGATGTGATGCAACCTGGATTGACCACATATAAACCCACAGCTGGATAAGACATAAGGCTGGACACTTGGGGCTGAGAGGATTGGTGAGCTTTGGTGAGCAACTGCCGAAAGTTTAATGCAATACTTCATGCTACTCAGTCCAAGGGTCCCAACACTCCAGGTTGAAGGGAATCTTCCTACAGCTAAACCATGCTTGGGAAACCCAGCGACTGGTATACCATATGATCGGGAAAGGTTTCTAAAACGCACCTCATTTTTCCTCTCCTGGGGCTGCGGATCGACATTCCAGCCGCTTTACTAACAACATCCCCACATGGAGTCAATGCCTTTAAGTTCTGGTATCGCACAGTCTGCAGTTAGTGTGGAGGATGAATGGGAATAGGGGGAACCAGTGAGAAACAAGCTGTAGCGGTTTCAATGGGCACATGTCACTCTAATGCCACATCAGTAAGAAGAATTAACCAAAGGCACAGCAAGGTGCCCCAGAAGAAAAATAGGGCTTCAAGGAATCCTGTGGTTATGGGGCAAGACCACAAAAATAAGAGCTGAAAAGTGGGGCTAAGGGCCACCGCAATTCAAAAACCTGCAGAGTTATAAAGGCCAACTATTTTCAAAAAATATATTGAGGTAAGGCTATGAAGAGACATTGAAAGCAAGGCAGAATTGCAGGAAACCGATTTCAGGAGGTAGACTGGAATTGCATTGAAAACATATGAAGAGAGTCAGAACCTCGACAATGATGCACTTGGCCAAAAAGGGCGTATGTGTTTTTTCCTGAATATATTCAGGAAAAAACGCATACACACTTTTTGGCCAACCAAGCAAGCTTGCAAAGGAAATGTGCACTACAATGAAGTCTCACTTCCACCTGGTCAAAAGGGCCATCTGAAAAAAGTGTAAAATCCATAAAAGCACGACAGGGCATGCAGAACTGGGAGCCTTCTTATGCTGATGGGCGGGATGTAAATAGCCAACAGCCACTCTGGAGAAGTGTATGGTGTTTCCTGAAACATCTAAAAAACAAAGCAACAGAGCCTAGGGCACTTCCACTTATGGTCCTATAGATTAGGGAAATTAAAATTAAAAAGACACAGCCACCCGAAAGTTTGGGACGGCTCTGTTTACAAGAACCTCGTTTACGGTACAAGTTCAATATCGCAGAAAGTGAAAAATGGATAAAGAAGTTGTGGTACTTACATACAAGGCAATATAACTCAGCAATGAAATCTATGTCATCAGGCCCTTAGCAGCACAATGAGTGGATTCAGGTATGATGATTCTAACTGAAATAAGACACACAGAAAAAGAAACATCATAAGATATCAGTAATACACGGAATGTAAACTTGGCTACACAGGAACTGAATTACAGAACAGAACAGGGTCTCCAATTTAGAAAACCAACTTATGCTTGCTTAAGGGTAAAGGTGAGTTGGGGTGCTGCATAAAACCAGAGATTGAAATGAGCACAGATAAAGTTCCTTAAGCCAAATATGGAATAGACAAGAGCTACTCCTTGCTCAACGAAATGGACTCAACACCCCATATTAAACGCCTAAGAATATACCTGACTAGTAAGAATCTTAAAACATATGGATGGCTATGTCTGAAAGAGAATCAAGCGTGTGTACAGGGGCATAAACGCAGCAGTGATAGGATTGGAGAGGTTCGGTGAGCAAATGAAGACCCTTTGAAGTCATATTGCATGGTACCCATTCCACGGGTTTCAACTACCCAGGTTTAAGGTATTCTTCCTTCAGCTAAAACATGCATGTGGAACCTAGAGTATGATCAACCATGTGATCGGGAGACGTGTTCAAATATGTCTCAGTTTTCCTCCCCTGGTACTCGGGTGCAACATTCCAGACGCTTTACTAACACTCTCCCGACTTGGAGAGTCAGTCCCTTTAACCTCCTGTTTGGCCCAGTTTGCAATTTCTGCGGAAGATGAACAGGAATAGGGAGAACCAATGAGAGACTAGCTGGAGGTGTCTGGACGGACAAATTTAACTCTCATTTCCCACCAGGAAGAGGAATTAACCAAAGGCTCAGCGTGCCGTGCCGGAACCAGATTAGGGCCTGAAGCCATCCTGCGGTGTTGCGGCCAGCTCACAAGAAAACGAGTTGAAGAAAGGAGCTCAGGGGCACTGTAATTCACAAACCTGCAGAGTTATAAATGACAGCTATCGTCCAAAAATATACTGAAGTAAGGCTGCCAAGAGGACTTGAAAGCGGGGCAGAATTGCAGGAAACCGATTTCAGGAGGTAGACTGGAATTGCATTGAAAGCATAGGAAAAGAGGCAGAACGTCCACAATGATGCACTTGGCCAAAAAGGGCGTATGCGTTTTTTCCTGAATATATTCAGGAAAAAACGCATACGCCCTTTTTGGCCAACCAAGCAAGCTTGCAAAGGAAATCTGCACTACAATGAAGTCTCACTTCCCCCCGGTCAAAAGGGCCATCTGAAAAAAGTGTAAAATCCAGAAAGGCAGGACAGGCCATGGAGAACTGGGAGCCTTGTTATGCTGATGGGCGGGATGTAAATTGCCAACAGACACTCGGGAGAAGTGTATGGTGTTTCCTGAAACATCTAAAAAACAAAGCAACAGAGCCTAGGGCACTTCCACTTATGGTCCTATAGCTTAGGGAAATTAAAATCAAAAAGACACAGCCACCCCAAAGTTTGGGACGCCTCTGTTTACAAGAACCTCGTTTACCGTACACGTTCAACATCGCAGAAAGTGAAAAATGGATAAAGAAGTTGTGGTATTTACTTACAAAGCAATATCACTCAGCAATGAAATCTATGTCATCAGGCCCTTAGCAGCACAATGAGTGGATTCAGGTATGATGATTCTAACTGAAATAAGTCACACAGAAAAAGAAACATCATAAGATATCACTAATACACGGAATGTAAACTTGGCTACACAGGAACTGAATTCCAAAACAGAACAGGGTCTCAAATTTAGAAAACCAACTTATGCTTGCTTAAGGGGAAAGGTGAGTTGGGGTGCTGCATAAAACCAGAGATTGAAATGAGCACAGATAACGTTCTATAAGGCAAATATGGAATAGACAAGAGCTACTCCTTGCTCAACGAAATGGACTCAACACCCCATATTCAACGCCTAGGAATATACCTGCCTAGTAAGAATCATAAAAGCAATGGATTTATATATCTCTGTAAGAGAATCAAGAGTGTGTACAGCGGCATTAAAGCAGTGAAAATCAGCTAAATCCCATATTAAAAATAAATTTCTTAAACAAAACACAATGACAGTGAAATAGAGAGCAATACTTAAGTAATTCATTCAAGGCTTCTGATGCAACCTGCATTTACCATATCTACACCCAGAGCTGGGTGACACATAAGGCTGGACACTTGGGGCTCATAAGATTGGTGAGGTTCGGTGAGCAAATGCAGACCCTTTGAAGTCATATTGCATGGTACCCATTCCATGGGTCTCAACTCTCCAGGTTTAAGGGATTCTTCCTTTAGCTAAAACATGCATGTGGAACCCAGAGTATGATCCACCGTGTGATCGAGAAACGTGTTCAAATGTGTCTCACTTTTCGTTCCCTGGTACTCGGGTGCAACATTCCAGACACTTTACTAACACTCTCCCGACTTGGAGAGTCAGTCCCTTTAACCTCCTGTTTGGCTCAGTTTGCAATTTCTGCGGAAGATGAACAGGAATAGGGAGAACCAATGAGAGACTAGCTGGAGGTGTCTGGACGGGCAAATTTAACTCTCATTTCCCACAGGGAAGAGGAATAAACCAAAGGCTCAGCATGCCGTGCCGGAACCAGATTAGGGCCTGAAGCAATCCTGCGGTGTTGTGGCCAGCTCAAAAGAAAGCGAGTTGAAGAAAGGAGCTCAGGGGCACTGTAATTCACAAACCTGCAGATTTATAAATGACAGCTATTGTCCGAAAATATACTGAAGTAGGGCTGCCAAGAGGACTTGAATGCGGGGCAGAATTGCAGGAAACCGATTTCAGGAGGAATCGGAATTGGATTGCATTTAAAACACAGGAAAAGAGGAAGAACTTCGACAATGATGCACTTGGTCAAAAAGGGCGTATGTGTTTTTTCCTGAATATATTCAGGAAAAAACGCATACGCCCTTTTTGGCCAACCAAGCAAGCTTGCAAAGGAAATCTGCACTACAATGAAGTCTCACTTCCCCCCGGTCAAAAGGGCCATCTGAAAAAAGTGTAAAATCCAGAAAGGCAGAACAGGCCACGGAGAACTGGGAGCCTTGTTATGCTGATGGGCGGGATGTAAATTCCCAACAGCCGCTCTGTAGAAGTGTATGGTGTTTCCTGAAACATCTAAAAAACAAAGCAACAGAGCCTAGGGCACTTCCACTTATGGTCCTATAGCTTAGGGAAATTAAAATCAAAAAGACACAGCCACCCCAAAATTTGGGACGGCTCTTTTTACAGGAATCTCTTCTGCGGCACAAGTTAAATATCCCAGAGAGCAAATAATGGATAAAGAAGTTGCGGTACTTATGTACAACAGAATACCACTCAGCAATGAAATCTATGTCACCAGGCCCGTACCAGCATAATGAGTGGATTGAGGCACGATGATTCTAAGTGAAATAAGTCACACAGAAAAAGAAACATCATAAGGTATCACTAATACACGGAATGTGAACTTGGCTACACATGAACTGAATTACAAAACAGAACAGGGTCTCAAATTTAGAAAACCAACTTATGCTTGCTTAAGGGGGAAGGTGAGTTGGGGTGCTGCATAAAAGCAGAGTTTGAAATTAGCACAGATACCGTTCCATAAGCCAAATATGTAATAGACAAGACCTACCCCTTGCTCAACGAAATGGATTCAACAATGAGGTATCACCTCACACCTGGTAGAATAAGCATCATAGAAAATCTACAAACAAAAAATGCTGGAAAGGGTGTGGAGAAAAGGAACCCTCTTCCACTATTGTTGGGAATATAAATTGATACAGTCATTATGGAGAACAATATGGAATTTCTTAAGAAACTAACAATAGAATTACCATATGATACAGCAATCCCAGTACTGGACATATACCCAGACAAAACCATAAATCAAAAAGAGTCATTCACCGCAATGCTCATTGCATCACTATTTACAATATCGAGGTAATGGAAGCAACCTAAATGCCCACAGACAGACGAATGCATAAAGCTGTGGTACATATATAAAATGGAATATTACTAAGCCATGAAAAGGAATGAAATTGGGTCATTTGTAGAGACGTCGATGGATCTAGAGACTGTCATACAGAGTGAAGTAAGTCAGAAAGAGAAAAACAAATCTTGTATATTCATGCATATATGTGGAACCTAGAAAAACTGTACAGATTAACCATTTTGCAAGGCATAAATAGAGCAACAGATGTAGACAACAAACGTATGGACAACAAGGGGGGAAAGCTGTTGGGGGGGTGGTGGTGGGAGGAGTTGAGAGACTGGGATTGGCATGTATACATTTATATGTATAAAATAGATAACCAATAAGAACCTGCTGTATAAAAATATAAAATAAAATTCAAAATTAAAAAGAAATAAAATTTAAAAAATAAAACAGAAAAAACAATTATTCCCTGCACATACATGTATTTATATGAATAAATTATTTCCATGCTTATATCTGTAAATACAAAAAAGAGGAATAAAATCTACCTTGAACCAAAAACGAAAAAGAGAAAAAAACACAGAACCCACCAGTTACACAGAGGAAAACCGTATCAGGGTACTTGCTCCAGTTGTAAACAATTCTGAAGTTGGTCAGTGGTGGGGAATCGTCTCCCATTCAGCCAGCAGCCCCCACGCAACAAGCGTCCTCATTGCAAAGCTGGGACACCGTGCCGAGGCATCTGTGAGTAAACGTGAGCTGAGCCCCAGGCCAGTTGCTGCTGAACTATTCCCACCCGTCCCAGGTAAAACACCTGAATATATACAAGGACTTGAAAGCCTAGAGGAAGGGCCATAGAGCCACACGAGTGACAGCATGCCGGCCGACTTGGTGCCTGCAGGCCAGCCAGGATGGTCCTGGCCCTGGGTGCTCTTCTGGAAGATTTCCATTTCCCTGCCTGAGATACCCGTCCTGTCCCTGCCCCCACTGCTTTTTTCCTTCCTCACCTCTGCCCAGGGAGAAATTCCAGCAGCAGGTATGGGTGACACATCCTCTTCTTTAGCAGGTGGCAACCTGGCAACTGCTGCAGAAAGTCCAGCAGAGCCCCACTCACACTGGGCCACCCACAAAGCCGTGGCCTCTCACTCCCTCCCACCAGCCCAGCCCCGAGACTGCTGACAGGGCAGAGAAAATGGCGTCAGGCACGGCTGCAGGGGCTCTTGCTGCCTGGAGTGGTATTTATATTGATCTCAACCCAGGCACACCTGGGGAGGGCTGGCCGGCACGGTAAGGCTGCCCAGGTCAGCCAATCATCACCCCTCAGGGGCTCACAGTTGCAGAAAATGGAACTTGCTGAACCGGCCAGGTCCAAGGAACAGGTGTGGGCTCCTGAGAGTCAGGATAGACAAGGGACTGCAGCTTTGGCTTGTTTTCTAATCATTTTATCTGGCCCATGAGTGGGAGACAACTTCAAGAAAACCCTCTCCTAATGAGAGGAACCCAGGAGTCAGGGAGAGGAGGGGTGGGTGGTGGTTGGAGACAGAGGCCTGGTGCCCCGGGTGCAGTGGAAGTCTCTGGAAGACCAGGTGGAGGGAGGCCTCACGGAGTGATGCCCAGGGTCACAGACCTGTCGCAGCTGCTGTTTGTTAGTTCAAGTCCTGCTCTGAGGTGCTCTGTGTCAGCTCTGAGCGACAGGTGAACTGGGGGTGCTCTGCAATGAGGGCTATGTGCACGGTTCCTGTGTGCCCAGCCCTGCCACGGTACCTGCAAGGGTAGCTCTGTATCCTGGGAGGGGCCTGATCACAAGAGCCCCGTGGGCTGGGGTGGGGGTGGGGTACCTGCCCAGGTGAGCTCCATATTCTGCGATTGGTCTGACCACGAGAGCCCCATGGGCTGCTGGGGACCTGGTAAAGGATGTCAGGACAGTCAGTGAAGCCACCGAGGATATACCTCCAGTTGCTCCTAATTCCTACACCCTGCTGGTCATTCTACCAACCACCAGGACATGGTATTCTGTATTAGTCTTCAATGATGCCTTCTTTTGTATTCCATTAGTCCCAGAGTCACAAGAAATTTTGGCTTGTGAGTGGCAGGACTCAACATACAACTAAAACAATACTTCCGGGCCGTCTGGCCCCAAGGGTGCAAAAATTCCCACACCGTCTTTGGGGAAAGCTTAGCTAAAGACCTAAAAGTTCTACCTCTGGAAAAGGAAACCCTCCTTCAATATGCAGACGACATTCTGATCGCCAGCCCTACTAAGGAGGCCTCTGAACTACCAAGCCAATAAAGGATAGAAGTTGTCCAAGAAAAAGCTCAAATATCACAGACTGCGGTGACCTGCCTGGGCTTCATTCTCACACAAGGTCAGAGAAGCCCATCCCAGGAAAGGGAAGAAACCATTTTCAGCCTTACCCCTTTCTAAAACTAGAAGACAGCTTAGGGGTTCCTGCGGAGGCCAGGGTTTGCTGCTTCTGGATCCCTAACTACAGTCTACTAGCTGGGCCTCTATATGAAACACTGAAAGGAAAAGATGATGATCCTTTTGAATAGAATCCAGAAGTGGCCTTTCAAGAATGGAAAGAGCAGTCAATTCAGACCCTTGCCCTGGAACTCCCTAATTTAGATAAACCCTTTGACCTTTACATTCCCGGTGAAAGGTGAATCGCCATTGGAGAATTAGTGCAAAAACTGGGACCACTTGAAATGGAACAATGCAAGAATGCCATCCAGGTAGGATAAACTACGGTCACTAAGGAGCTTGGCCCACTGCCACATCTGGCCAAGATACTGGCGGTATCTAAAAACCTGGAAATCAGCAGCCCAAAAGGCCACCTCCCTCCTACGGGAAAAGGACCCCACGTGGTGATCCTAACCACCAACCATGCCCTGAAGTTGCAGGGTTCGCTCCGTGGGCACACCGACCTCGAGTGAGGAGGCCCTCCAACTCCAACATCCAGAGAGATAACCGGGGGCAACAGGGCACCATGACGACTCGTGTGAACATCACTTGACCTGGAGTTTCTCTCATAAAACAACAAGAGTGTGTCCCAAAAGAGTAGACTACTGCTTGCAGGACTTACTGCACCCAGAGGGGAGCTAATAATCTTGGCGGGGGAACAGTATACCACACTGTCACCATAGAAAAGCCTACAGACACCGTGATGATGGTGGCCAATAAGACCAGCTGGACTCCTGTTTACTTCAAAAGGCTGTTGACTCAGTAGCCATCATGGTCCTTATCACCACTGACCCTGGACTGTCTGGGAGTTGAGCGGGCAGGGCTCTGACACCTGGTGCTGTTTGTACGTTAATTCAGGGGCCTAATTGAAGAAAGCGCAGACTACTGGTCAGAGCATCTAGGCTGGCAGAAACGGTCAGCCTAAGGTGGCCGAACAAATGTGGGGCGGGGTGAAACCGGCCCCCACAGCGTCTCTGCACATCTCTTTCCTGGACCCTTAAAGGTCATTAGAATCTATAACACTTCCAATGCTGGTGCTCAGGTGGACGAGCAGGGAGGCAGGGGTCCTGGGGACAATCAACGTCACCGGGAGGCTGCTGGGGAGAAGCTCTGACCCTCGCCCCAGGGTATGAGGGCTCCCAACTCAGCACTCAGCAGTTACAGAAGAAGGGTCTGCACCCTCAGCACTCCAAGAATGAGGAACGGGACAAAAGGCAGAGGAGGGGTTTGTCCCCAGCAAAGCCCATTAAAAATCCCTGGGAGATAAAAATAGAATCTGGGCAATAAAGTCAAGTCTAACCTTTTTTATCCTTTGTGCTTTGTCTAATTTCACGTGCTCCTAGGGTCCCGCATGCAGAGGTTCCACACCCGGCACTTCAGACCAGATTTCCTAGTGCAGAATGGCTGGGTCGACACCTCAGCTCCTGGGGCCCAGTGCAGACTCCACGATATAGAGCCTGAGCTACAGCCAACCCGGCCCTCGAGAGCTCTGCCGCCTCCCTCCCTCCCACTGACTCTGACAGGATCTCTACACAGCAGCCCAGCCCACAGCCCACGGGGTAGTGCATGCTCTCACCTCTCCATTCTCTGATCAAAATATAAAGTTTCCTTTGCTTGTGAACCAAACTCAGTCTCGATCTGTTGGCCCCAATGACACTGGGCAGGGGGACACTTGTTGGGGTCCACTCTGGAGGATCAGTAACAGAAATTGAGACTATTGTAACCTCAATGAACAGATGTGTGAGCCAAACTGTAGTTAACATAGAACAGTGTATAAGGCTCGGGTAAAATAAGATGTTTCTAACACTTCCATTTGATATTTCCATCACTTTTTATAAGCAAGTTCAGTGAAAAGGTTTGTCTTATTCGTCAGGTCAATATTAGAGAAACGAAGTGATTTCTTTCCAAGGATGTACATCTAATAATCTTGGTTAAACCTTCAATCTTGTTTTAAATGCTTTTCCATTGAAAATGATACCTCTCTTTCAGCTCCCCCATTTCTGAGAAGTATAAAATCTTATAATTTATTATTACCAAAGGGGAAAGGTGGGAGGAGGGATAAATTAACAGTTTGGAATTAACACATACACACTGCTATGTATAAAATAGATCATCAACAAGGAACTACTGTATAGCACAGGGAACTACACTCAACATTTTGCAATAACCTATAAGGGGAAATAATCTGAAAAAGAATAGATATTTTTATTGACATCATCTATCAATGATAGTTAAAGTGTAGCCTAAGGGAAGCTGGTGGTGAGTGCTTCTGACCCTGAAGACTTCAATCATCTAAAGTTTGGACTCTGCCTACTTCCCAAGGCCCTTAATGAACATATGTGTAGCCGTAGCTTAAAAACTTCCCCAGTTTGGGTTTCGGGGAGACACTGATTTTGAAAAAGCCCTGGTGTTCTCCTTACATGAATGGGACTCTTCCTACTGCTAAAACATGTCTGTCACACCCAGAGGATGGTATACCGTCTGATCGGGAAGAGTTTGGAAAAGGCATCTCATCTCCTCATCTCCTGGTGCTCGGGTTCACCCCTCCAGCGTCTTTACTAACAGTCTCCCCACTTGGAGATGTCAGCACTGTCAACATCCTGTTGCGTACAGTTTGGAATTTGTCCAGAGGATGAAGCGGAAGGATGAGGAACAATGAGAGACAAGTCCTAGGTGTTCAGACAGGCACATGTCACTCTAATTTCCAATCAGGAAGACGAATTGACCAAAGGCTAGGGTTGCCCATGGAAACAGTATAGGGCTTGAGGAAATCCCGCTGCTTTGTGGCCAGTTCCCATAAACACAAGTTGAACAATGGAACTCAGGGGCAGTAAAATTCACAAAACTGCAGAGTTGAAAATATCCATCACTGAAAAATGTCTTGAGGAAAGTCAGAGAAAAGGACTTGTAAGCAAGGGAGAATGGCAGGAAAGGGATTTGAGGAGGTAGAAAGGACTCGCCATTAAGCACAAGAAAAGGAGCTGAACATTGCCAACATTGCCAACATTGCAGTTGGCCAAAAAGGGTGTATGCGTTTTTTTCTGTATATATTCAAGAAAAGGGCATACACTTTTTTAGCCAACCAAACAGGTGGGCACTGGAAGTCAATACTACAAAAGATATCACTTCGCATCAGTCAGAAGAGCCATCCTCATAAAGCGTAAACAACAGAAATGCAGGACAGGGCAACGAGAAGAGGGAGCCCTGTGAGACTTATAGTGGAAATGTATATTGCCAACGGCCATTCTGGAGAAGTGTATTGTGTTTACTAAAGCATCTAAAAAATGAGCTACAGAGCATAGGGCACTTGCACTCATGGGCGTATATCTTGGGAAAAACAAAAATCGAGAGGACACAGGCACCCCAATGTTTACCCCCTCTCTGTTTAAAAGATCCTCGACTAGGATATAACTTAAATGTCTCTGGAGGGAAAAAATGGATAGAGATGTGGTACTTAGGTAGAGTGGAATATTATTCAGCCTGGAAATCAATGAAATATGGCCAGTTGTAACAACTCCGGAGGAGTTACGTATGATCATTCTAAGTGACAGAATTCAAAAAGAAAAAGACACATATCATAAGATATCACTTAAAGGTGGAATCCAAAATGGCTACACATGAAATAAATTACAAAACAAAAACATAGTCAAATATGTAGAAAAACACGCATAAGGCTGCTAAACGGGAAAGGTGGGGAGGGGTGAGGCATCATCCAGGAGGTTGAAATTAGCAAAGATACCATTCCAAATACCAAACTGATAATCAACAAGGCCTACACGGTAGCTAAAAGAACTGCACTCAGCACACTCAAGTCACCGGAAAAGAATATATACGACTGGTAAGAATCTGAAAAAGAATTTATTGATGACTCTCTGTACGTGAATCAAGTGGATGTACAGCAGCAAGAAACAGAGCTTTGAAAATCAGCTGTAACCAATATAGTAATAAATTGAAAAAAATAAACGACAGAGAGACAGAGAAAACCTCTTACAACTTTTCCTCAGGGACGGTGATGCAACATGGATTGAACACATCTAGACCCACAGCAGGATGAGACATAAGGCTGGAAACTGTTTTGCGCTAAGAGAAATGTGAGGTTGGGTGAGGAAATGCACACCCTTTAAAGTAATACTACCTGGTACCCATTCAATGGGTCCCAAATCTGCAGGTTCAAGGGATCTTCCTACAGCTAAAACATGCATGGAAAACCCAGAGGACTGTACACCATGTGATCGGGGAGATGTGTCTAAAATGCACCTCATTTATCCTCTCCTGGTGCTCCTGTTCACCATTCCAGCCATGTTACTTAGAATCTCCCCACTTGGAGAATCAGCACATTTAAACTTCTGTTTCACACATTTTGCAAATTGTGAGGAGGATGAACGGGAAGAGGGGGAACCAATGAGAGAATAGTTGTAGGGGTTTGGACGGGCACATATCACTCTAATTTCCCATTAAGAATAAGAATTAAAGAAAGGCTCAGCCTGCCTCGCCGGAGCCAAAATAGGGCCTGAAGCAATCCTGCGGGTTTGAGGACAGCTCACAAAAGAGCAACTTAAAAAATGGAGCTCAGGGGTCACTGCAATTCACAAACCTGCAGAGTTATAAATGAAAACTAATGTCCAAAAATATGTTGAGGTAAGGCAAAGAAGAGGATCTGAATGCAAGACAGAATTGCAAGAAACAGATTTCAAGAGATAGATTGGACTCGTCTTTAATGCACATGAAAAGCGGCAGAATTTCGACAATGATGCAGTCCAAAAGGGCGTATGCGTTTTTTCCTGATTATATCCAGGAAAAAACGCATACGCACTTTATGGGCAACGAAGCAAGTAAGCAATGCAAATGTGCACAACAAAGAAGTCTCACTTCCCACCGGTCAAAAGGGCCATCCTAAAAAAGTGTAAAATCCAGAAAGGCAGGACAGGTCATGGAGAACAGGGAGCCTTTATACGCTGATGGGCAGTGTGTGAACTGCCGAGAGCCACTCTGGAGAAGTGTATGGTGGTTCCTAAATCATCTAAAAAACAGAGCGACAGAGCATAGGACACTTCCAATCATGGGAGTATATCTAGGGAAGTCTAAAAATCAACAAGACACAAGCACACCACAGTTTAGGGCTACTCTGTTTACAAGAACCTCAACTTCAGTACACCTTAAATATCCCAGGAAAGAGAACAATGGATAAAGAAGATGTGGTACTTATGTACAATGGAATATCTCTTCACCATGAAATCAATGTAATAAGGCTAGTAGAAGGATAAAGAGTGGATTTAGGTCCGATAATACTACTTGAAATAAGTCAAACAGAAAAAGAAACATATCATAAGATATCACTTATAGAGGGAGGGTAAATATGGCTGCACAAGAAATGAATTACAGAACAGAACAGTGTCTCACATTTAGAAAACACACTTATGTCAGCTTAAGGGGAAAGGAGAGGTGGGGTGATGCATAAAACCAGAGTTTGAAATTAGCACAGATACCGTTCAATAAACCAAATAGGTATTAGACAAGATCTACACCTTGCTCAATGAACTGGCCTCAACACACCCTATACACCGCAGAGAAATATATCTGAGTAATAAGAATCTTAAAACCCATGTATTGATATATCTCCATAAGGGAATCAAGTGTGTGCAGAGCGGCACAAACACAGCAGTGAAAATGAGCTAAACCCCATTATAGAAATAAATTTTAAAAAGAAAACGCTGAAACAATGAAAGGGAGAAAAATTCTTACAAAATTCGCTCAGGGGATGTGATGCAACCTGGATTGACCACATATAAACCCACAGCTGGATAAGACATAAGGCTGGACACTTGGGGCTGAGAGGATTGGTGAGCTTTGGTGAGCAACTGCCGAAAGTTTAATGCAATACTTCATGCTACTCAGTCCAAGGGTCCCAACACTCCAGGTTGAAGGGAATCTTCCTACAGCTAAACCATGCTTGGGAAACCCAGCGACTGGTATACCATATGATCGGGAAAGGTTTCTAAAACGCACCTCATTTTTCCTCTCCTGGGGCTGCGGATCGACATTCCAGCCGCTTTACTAACAACATCCCCACATGGAGTCAATGCCTTTAAGTTCTGGTATCGCACAGTCTGCAGTTAGTGTGGAGGATGAATGGGAATAGGGGGAACCAGTGAGAAACAAGCTGTAGCGGTTTCAATGGGCACATGTCACTCTAATGCCACATCAGTAAGAAGAATTAACCAAAGGCACAGCAAGGTGCCCCAGAAGAAAAATAGGGCTTCAAGGAATCCTGTGGTTATGGGGCAAGACCACAAAAATAAGAGCTGAAAAGTGGGGCTAAGGGCCACCGCAATTCAAAAACCTGCAGAGTTATAAAGGCCAACTATTTTCAAAAAATATATTGAGGTAAGGCTATGAAGAGACATTGAAAGCAAGGCAGAATTGCAGGAAACCGATTTCAGGAGGTAGACTGGAATTGCATTGAAAACATATGAAGAGAGTCAGAACCTCGACAATGATGCACTTGGCCAAAAAGGGCGTATGTGTTTTTTCCTGAATATATTCAGGAAAAAACGCATACACACTTTTTGGCCAACCAAGCAAGCTTGCAAAGGAAATGTGCACTACAATGAAGTCTCACTTCCACCTGGTCAAAAGGGCCATCTGAAAAAAGTGTAAAATCCATAAAAGCACGACAGGGCATGCAGAACTGGGAGCCTTCTTATGCTGATGGGCGGGATGTAAATAGCCAACAGCCACTCTGGAGAAGTGTATGGTGTTTCCTGAAACATCTAAAAAACAAAGCAACAGAGCCTAGGGCACTTCCACTTATGGTCCTATAGATTAGGGAAATTAAAATTAAAAAGACACAGCCACCCGAAAGTTTGGGACGGCTCTGTTTACAAGAACCTCGTTTACGGTACAAGTTCAATATCGCAGAAAGTGAAAAATGGATAAAGAAGTTGTGGTACTTACATACAAGGCAATATAACTCAGCAATGAAATCTATGTCATCAGGCCCTTAGCAGCACAATGAGTGGATTCAGGTATGATGATTCTAACTGAAATAAGACACACAGAAAAAGAAACATCATAAGATATCAGTAATACACGGAATGTAAACTTGGCTACACAGGAACTGAATTACAGAACAGAACAGGGTCTCCAATTTAGAAAACCAACTTATGCTTGCTTAAGGGTAAAGGTGAGTTGGGGTGCTGCATAAAACCAGAGATTGAAATGAGCACAGATAAAGTTCCTTAAGCCAAATATGGAATAGACAAGAGCTACTCCTTGCTCAACGAAATGGACTCAACACCCCATATTAAACGCCTAAGAATATACCTGACTAGTAAGAATCTTAAAACATATGGATGGCTATGTCTGAAAGAGAATCAAGCGTGTGTACAGGGGCATAAACGCAGCAGTGATAGGATTGGAGAGGTTCGGTGAGCAAATGAAGACCCTTTGAAGTCATATTGCATGGTACCCATTCCACGGGTTTCAACTACCCAGGTTTAAGGTATTCTTCCTTCAGCTAAAACATGCATGTGGAACCTAGAGTATGATCAACCATGTGATCGGGAGACGTGTTCAAATATGTCTCAGTTTTCGTACCCTGGTACTTCGGTGCAACATTCCAGACGCTTTACAAACATTCTCCCGACTTGGAGAGTCAGTCCCTAAACCTCCTGTTTGCCCAGTTTGCAATTTCTGCGGAAGATGAACAGGAATAGCGAGAACCAATGAGAGACTAGCTGGAGGTGTCTGGACGGGCAAATTTAACTCTCATTTCCCACCAGGAAGAGGAGTTAACCAAAGGCTTAGCGTGCCGTGCCGGAACCAGATTAAGGCCTGAAGCCATCCTGCAGTGTTGCGGCCAGGTCACAAGAAAGCGAGTTGAAGAAAGGAGCTCAGGGGCACTGTAATTCACAAACCTGCAGAGTTATAAATGACAGCTATCGTCCGAAAATATACTGAAGTAAGGCTGCCAAGAGGACTTGAAAGCGGGGCAGAATTGCAGGAAACCGATTTCAGGAGGTAGACTGGAATTGCATTGAAAGCATAGGAAAAGAGGCAGAACGTCCACAATGATGCACTTGGCCAAAAAGGGCGTATGCGTTTTTTCCTGAATATATTCAGGAAAAAACGCATACGCACTTTTTGGACAACCAAGCAAGCTTGCAAAGGAAATCTGCACTACAAAGAAGTCTCACTTCCCCCCGGTCAAAAGGGCCATCTGAAAAAAGTGTAAAATCCAGAAAGGCAGGACAGGCCATGGAAAACTGGGAGCCTTGTTATGCTGATGGGCGGGATGTACATTGCCAACAGACACTCGGGAGAAGTGTATGGTGTTTCCTGAAACATCTAAAAAACAAAGCAACAGAGCCTAGGGCACTTCCACTTATGGTCCTATAGCTTAGGGAAATTAAAATCAAAAAGACACAGCCACCCCAAAGTTTGGGACGCCTCTGTTTACAAGAACCTCGTTTACAGTACAAGTTCAACATCGCAGAAAGTGAAAAATGGATAAAGAAGTTGTGGTATTTACTTACAAAGCAATATCACTCAGCAATGAAATCTATGTCATCAGGCCCTTAGCAGCACAATGAGTGGATTCAGGTATGATGATTCTAACTGAAATAAGTCACACAGAAAAAGAAACATCATAAGCTATCAGTAATAAATGGAATGTAAACTTGGCTACACAGGAACAGAATTACAGAACAGAACAGGGTCTCAAATTTAGAAAACCAACTTATGCTTGCTTAAGGGGAAAGGTGAGTTGGGCTGCTGCATAAAACCAGAGATCGAAATGAGCACAGATAAACTTCCTTAAGCCAAATATGGAATAGACAAGAGCTACTCCTTGCTCAACGAAATGGACTCAACACCGCATATTAAACGCCTAAGAATGTACCTGACTCTTAAGTATCTTAAAACCTATGGATTGCTATGTCTCCGAAAGAGAATCAAGCATGTGTACAGGGACATAAACGCAGCAGTGATAGGATTGGAGAGGTTCGGTGAGCAAATGAAGACCCTTTGAAGTCATATTGCATGGTACCCATTCCACGGGTTTCAACTACCCAGGTTTAAGGTATTCTTCCTTCAGCTAAAACATGCATGTGGAACCTAGAGTATGATCAACAATGTGATCGGGAGACGTGTTCAAATATGTCTCAGTTTTCGTACCCTGGTACTCGGGTGCAACATTCCAGACGCTTTACTAACACTCTCCCGACTTGGAGAGTCAGTCCCTTTAACCTCCTGTTTGGCCCAGTTTGCAATTTCTGCGGAAGATGAACAGGAATAGCGAGAACCAATGAGAGACTAGCTGGAGGTGTCTGGACGGGCAAATTTAACTCTCATTTCCCACCAGGAAGCGGAATTAACCAAAGGCTCAGCGTGCCGTGCCGGAACCAGATTAGGGCCTGAAGCCATCCTGCGGTGTTGCGGCCAGCTCACAAGAAAGCGAGTTGAAGAAAGGAGCTCAGGGGCACTGTAATTCACAAACCTGCAGAGTTATAAATGACAGCTATCGTCCAAAAATATACTGAAGTAAGGCTGCCAAGAGGACTTGAAAGCGGGGCAGAATTGCAGGAAACCGATTTCAGGAGGTAGACTGGAATTGCATTGAAAGCATAGGAAAAGAGGCAGAACGTCCACAATGATGCACTTGGCCAAAAAGGGTGTATGCGTTTTTTCCTGAATATATTCAGGAAAAAACGCATAAGCCCTTTTTGGCCAACCAAGCAAGCTTGCAAAGGAAATCTGCACTACAATTTAGTCTCACTTCCCCCCGGTCAAAAGGGTCATCTGAAAAAAGTGTAAAATCCAGAAAGGCAGGACAGGCCATGGAGAACTGGGAGCCTTGTTATGCTGATGGGCGGGATGTAAATTGCCAACAGACACTCGGGAGAAGTGTATGGTGTTTCCTGAAACATCTAAAAAACAAAGCAACAGAGCCTAGGGCACTTCCACTTATGGTCCTATAGCTTAGGGAAATTAAAATCAAAAAGACACAGCCACCCCAAAGTTTGGGACGCCTCTGTTTACAAGAACCTCTTTTACCGTACAAGTTCAACATCGCAGAAAGTGAAAAATGGATAAAGAAGTTGTGGTATTTACTTACAAAGCAATATCACTCAGCAATGAAATCTATGTCATCAGGCCCTTAGCAGCACAATGAGTGGATTCAGGTATGATGATTCTAACTGAAATAAGTCACACAGAAAAAGAAACATCATAAGATATCAGTAATACACGGAATGTAAACTTGGCTACACAGGAACTGAATTACAGAACAGAACAGGGTCTCAAATTTAGAAAACCAACTTATGCTTGCTTAAGGGTAAAGGTGAGTTGGGGTGCTGCATAAAACCAGAGATTGAAATGAGCACAGATAAAGTTCCTTAAGCCAAATATGGAATAGACAAGAGCTACTCCTTGCTCAACGAAATGGACTCAACACCGCATATTAAGTGCCTAAGAATGTACCTGACTAGTAAGTATCTTAAAACCTATGGATTGCTATGTCTCTGAAAGAGAATCAAGCATGTGTACAGGGGCATAAACACAGCAGTGATAGGATTGGAGAGGTTCGGTGAGCAAATGAAGACCCTTTGAAGTCATATTGCATGGTACCCATTCCACGGGTTTCAACTATCCAGGTTTAAGGTATTCTTCCTTCAGCTAAAACATGCATGTGGAACCTAGAGTATGATCAAACATGTGATCGGGAGATGTGTTCAAATATGTCTCAGTTTTCGTACCCTGGTACTCGGGTGCAACATTCCAGACGCTTAGCTAACACTCTCCCGACTTGGAGAGTCAGTCCCTTTAACCTCCTGTTTGGCCCAGTTTGCAATTTCTGCGGAAGATGAACAGGAATAGCGAGAACCAATGAGAGACTAGCTGGAGGTGTCTGGACTGGCAAATTTAACTCTCATTTCCCACCAGGAAGCGGAATTAACCAAAGGCTCAGCGTGCCGTGCCGGAACCAGATTAGGGCCTGAAGCCATCCTGCGGTGTTGCGGCCAGCTCAAAAGAAAGCGAGTTGAAGAAAGGAGCTCAGGGGCACTGTAATTCACAAACCTGCAGAGTTATAAATGACAGCTATCGTCCAAAAATATACTGAAGTAAGGCTGCCAAGAGCACTTGAAAGCGGGGCAGAATTGCAGGAAACCGATTTCAGGAGGTAGACTGGAATTGCATTGAAAGCATAGGAAAAGAGGCAGAACGTCCACAATGATGCACTTGGCCAAAAAGGGCGTATGCGTTTTTTCCTGAATATATTCAGGAAAAAACGCATACGCCCTTTTTGGCCAACCAAGCAAGCTTGCAAAGGAAATCTGCACTACAATGAAGTCTCACTTCCCCCCGGTCAAAAGGGCCATCTGAAAAAAGTGTAAAATCCAGAAAGGCAGGACAGGCCATGGAGAACTGGGAGCCTTGTTATGCTGATGGGCGGGATGTAAATTGCCAACAGACACTCGGGAGAAGTGTATGGTGTTTCCTGAAACATCTAAGAAACAAAGCAACAGAGCCTAGGGCACTTCCACTTATGGTCCTATAGCTTAGGGAAATTAAAATCAAAAAGACACAGCCACCCCAATTTGGGACGCCTCTGTTTACAAGAACCTCGTTTACCGTACAAGTTCAATATCACAGAAAGTGAAAAATGGATAAAGAACTTGTGGTACTTACGTACAATGCAGTATCACTCAGCAATGAAATCTATGTCATCAGGCCTGTAGCAGCATAATGAGTGGATTCAGGTACGATGATTCTAACTGAAATAAGTCACACAGAAAAAGAAACATCATAAGATATCAGTAATACACGGAATGTAAACTTGGCTACACAGGAACTGAATTACAGAACAGAACAGGGTCTCAAATTTAGAAAACCAACTTATGCTTGTTTAAGGGGAAAGGTGAGTTGGGGTGCTGCATAAAACCAGAGATTGAAATGAGCACAGATAAAGTTCCTTAAGCCAAATATGGAATAGACAAGAGCTACTCCTTGCTCAACGAAATGGACTCAACACCGCATATTAAACGCCTAAGAATGTACCTGACTAGTAAGTATCTTAAAACCTATGGATTGCTATGTCTCCGAAAGAGAATCAAGCATGTGTACAGGGGCATAAACGCAGCAGTGATAGGATTGGAGAGGTTCGGTTAGCAAATGAAGACCCTTTGAAGTCATATTGCATGGTACCCATTCCACGGGTTTCAACTACCCAGGTTTAAGGTATTCTTCCTTCAGCTAAAACATGCATGTGGAACCTAGAGTATGATCAACCATGTGATCGGGAGACGTGTTCAAATATGTCTCAGTTTTCGTACCCTGGTACTCGGGTGCAACATTCCAGACGCTTTAGTAACACTCTCCCGACTTGGAGAGTCAGTCCCTTTAACCTCCTGTTTGGCCCAGTTTGCAATTTCTGCGGAAGATGAACAGGAATAGCGAGAACCAATGAGAGACTAGCTGGAGGTGTCTGGACGGGCAAATTTAACTCTCATTTCCCACCAGGAAGAGGAAATAACCAAAGGCTCAGCGTGCCGTGCCGGAACCAGATTAGGGCCTGAAGCCATCCTGCGGTGTTGCGGCCAGCTCACAAGAAAACGAGTTGAAGAAAGGAGCTCAGGGGCACTGTAATTCACAAACCTGCAGAGTTATAAATGACAACTATCGTCCAAAAATATACTGAAGTAAGGCTGCCAAGAGGACTTGAAAGCGGGGCAGAATTGCAGGAAACCGATTTCAGGAGGTAGACTGGAATTGCATTGAAAGCATAGGAAAAGAGGCAGAACGTCCACAATGATGCACTTGGCCAAAAAGGGCGTATGCGTTTTTTCCTGAATATATTCAGGAAAAAACGCATACGCCCTTTTTGGCCAACCAAGCAAGCTTGCAAAGGAAATCTGCACTACAATGAAGTCTCACTTCCCCTCGGTCAAAAGGGCCATCTGAAAAAAGTGTAAAATTCAGAAAGGCAGGACAGGCCATGGAGAACTGGGAGCCTTGTTATGCTGATGGGCGGGATGTAAATTGCCAACAGACACTCGGGAGAAGTGTATGGTGTTTCCTGAACCATCTGAAAAACAAAGCAACAGAGCCTAGGGCACTTCCACTTATGGTCCTATAGCTTAGGGAAATTAAAATCAAAAAGACACAGCCACCCCGAAGTTTGGAACGGCTCTGTTTACAAGAACCTCGTTTACCATACAAGTTCAACATCGCAGAAAGTGAAAAATGGATAAAGAAGTTGTGGTATTTACTTACAAAGCAATATCACTCAGCAATGAAATCTATGTCATCAGGCCCGTAGCAGCACAATGAGTGGATTCAGGTATGATGATTCTAACTGAAATAAGTCACACAGAAAAAGAAGCATCATAAGATATCAGTAATACACGGAATGTAAACTTGGCTACACAGGAACTGAATTACAGAACAGAACAGGGTCTCAAATTTAGAAAACCAACTTATGCTTGCTTAAGGGGAAAGGTGAGTTGGGCTGCTGCATAAAACCAGAGATCGAAATGAGCACAGATAAACTTCCTTAAGCCAAATATGGAATAGACAAGAGCTACTCCTTGCTCAACGAAATGGACTCAACACCGCATATTAAACGCCTAAGAATGTACCTGACTCTTAAGTATCTTAAAACCTATGGATTGCTATGTCTCCGAAAGAGAATCAAGCATGTGTACAGGGACATAAACGCAGCAGTGATAGGATTGGAGAGGTTCGGTGAGCAAATGAAGACCCTTTGAAGTCATATTGCATGGTACCCATTCCACGGGTTTCAACTACCCAGGTTTAAGGTATTCTTCCTTCAGCTAAAACATGCATGTGGAACCTAGAGTATGATCAACAATGTGATCGGGAGACGTGTTCAAATATGTCTCAGTTTTCGTACCCTGGTACTCGGGTGCAACATTCCAGACGCTTTACTAACACTCTCCCGACTTGGAGAGTCAGTCCCTTTAACCTCCTGTTTGGCCCAGTTTGCAATTTCTGCGGAAGATGAACAGGAATAGCGAGAACCAATGAGAGACTAGCTGGAGGTGTCTGGACGGGCAAATTTAACTCTCATTTCCCACCAGGAAGCGGAATTAACCAAAGGCTCAGCGTGCCGTGCCGGAACCAGATTAGGGCCTGAAGCCATCCTGCGGTGTTGCGGCCAGCTCACAAGAAAGCGAGTTGAAGAAAGGAGCTCAGGGGCACTGTAATTCACAAACCTGCAGAGTTATAAATGACAGCTATCGTCCAAAAATATACTGAAGTAAGGCTGCCAAGAGGACTTGAAAGCGGGGCAGAATTGCAGGAAACCGATTTCAGGAGGTAGACTGGAATTGCATTGAAAGCATAGGAAAAGAGGCAGAACGTCCACAATGATGCACTTGGCCAAAAAGGGTGTATGCGTTTTTTCCTGAATATATTCAGGAAAAAACGCATAAGCCCTTTTTGGCCAACCAAGCAAGCTTGCAAAGGAAATCTGCACAACAATTTAGTCTCACTTCCCCCCGGTCAAAAGGGTCATCTGAAAAAAGTGTAAAATCCAGAAAGGCAGGACAGGCCATGGAGAACTGGGAGCCTTGTTATGCTGATGGGCGGGATGTAAATTGCCAACAGACACTCGGGAGAAGTGTATGGGGTTTCCTGAAACATCTAAAAAACAAAGCAACAGAGCCTAGGGCACTTCCACTTATGGTCCTATAGCTTAGGGAAATTAAAATCAAAAAGACACAGCCACCCCAAAGTTTGGGACGCCTCTGTTTACAAGAACCTCTTTTACCGTACAAGTTCAACATCGCAGAAAGTGAAAAATGGATAAAGAAGTTGTGGTATTTACTTACAAAGCAATATCACTCAGCAATGAAATCTATGTCATCAGGCCCTTAGCAGCACAATGAGTGGATTCAGGTATGATGATTCTAACTGAAATAAGTCACACAGAAAAAGAAACATCATAAGATATCAGTAATACACGGAATGTAAACTTGGCTACACAGGAACTGAATTACAGAACAGAACAGGGTCTCAAATTTAGAAAACCAACTTATGCTTGCTTAAGGGTAAAGGTGAGTTGGGGTGCTGCATAAAACCAGAGATTGAAATGAGCACAGATAAAGTTCCTTAAGCCAAATATGGAATAGACAAGAGCTACTCCTTGCTCAACGAAATGGACTCAACACCGCATATTAAGTGCCTAAGAATGTACCTGACTAGTAAGTATCTTAAAACCTATGGATTGCTATGTCTCTGAAAGAGAATCAAGCATGTGTACAGGGGCATAAACACAGCAGTGATAGGATTGGAGAGGTTCGGTGAGCAAATGAAGACCCTTTGAAGTCATATTGCATGGTACCCATTCCACGGGTTTCAACTATCCAGGTTTAAGGTATTCTTCCTTCAGCTAAAACATGCATGTGGAACCTAGAGTATGATCAAACATGTGATCGGGAGATGTGTTCAAATATGTCTCAGTTTTCGTACCCTGGTACTCGGGTGCAACATTCCAGACGCTTTACTAACACTCTCCCGACTTGGAGAGTCAGTCCCTTTAACCTCCTGTTTGGCCCAGTTTGCAATTTCTGCGGAAGATGAACAGGAATAGCGAGAACCAATGAGAGACTAGCTGGAGGTGTCTGGACTGGCAAATTTAACTCTCATTTCCCACCAGGAAGCGGAATTAACCAAAGGCTCAGCGTGCCGTGCCGGAACCAGATTAGGGCCTGAAGCCATCCTGCGGTGTTGCGGCCAGCTCAAAAGAAAGCGAGTTGAAGAAAGGAGCTCAGGGGCACTGTAATTCACAAACCTGCAGAGTTATAAATGACAGCTATCGTCCAAAAATATACTGAAGTAAGGCTGCCAAGAGCACTTGAAAGCGGGGCAGAATTGCAGGAAACCGATTTCAGGAGGTAGACTGGAATTGCATTGAAAGCATAGGAAAAGAGGCAGAACGTCCACAATGATGCACTTGGCCAAAAAGGGCGTATGCGTTTTTTCCTGAATATATTCAGGAAAAAACGCATACGCCCTTTTTGGCCAACCAAGCAAGCTTGCAAAGGAAATCTGCACTACAATGAAGTCTGACTTCCCCCCGGTCAAAAGGGCCATCTGAAAAAAGTGTAAAATCCAGAAAGGCAGGACAGGCCATGGAGAACTGGGAGCCTTGTTATGCTGATGGGCGGGATGTAAATTGCCAACAGACACTCGGGAGAAGTGTATGGTGTTTCCTGAAACATCTAAGAAACAAAGCAACAGAGCCTAGGGCACTTCCACTTATGGTCCTATAGCTTAGGGAAATTAAAATCAAAAAGACACAGCCACCCCAATTTGGGACGCCTCTGTTTACAAGAACCTCGTTTACCGTACAAGTTCAATATCACAGAAAGTGAAAAATGGATAAAGAACTTGTGGTACTTACGTACAATGCAGTATCACTCAGCAATGAAATCTATGTCATCAGGCCTGTAGCAGCATAATGAGTGGATTCAGGTACGATGATTCTAACTGAAATAAGTCACACAGAAAAAGAAACATCATAAGATATCAGTAATACACGGAATGTAAACTTGGCTACACAGGAACTGAATTACAGAACAGAACAGGGTCTCAAATTTAGAAAACCAACTTATGCTTGCTTAAGGGGAAAGGTGAGTTGGGGTGCTGCATAAAACCAGAGATTGAAATGAGCACAGATAAAGTTCCTTAAGCCAAATATGGAATAGACAAGAGCTACTCCTTGCTCAACGAAATGGACTCAACACCGCATATTAAACGCCTAACAATGTACCTGACTAGTAAGTATCTTAAAACCTATGGATTGCTATGTCTCCGAAAGAGAATCAAGCATGTGTACAGGGGCATAAACGCAGCAGTGATAGGATTGGAGAGGTTCGATTAGCAAATGAAGACCCTTTGAAGTCATATTGCATGGTACCCATTCCACGGGTTTCAACTACCCAGGTTTAAGGTATTCTTCCTTCAGCTAAAACATGCATGTGGAACCTAGAGTATGATCAACCATGTGATCGGGAGACGTGTTCAAATATGTCTCAGTTTTCGTACCCTGGTACTCGGGTGCAACATTCCAGACGCTTTAGTAACACTCTCCCGACTTGGAGAGTCAGTCCCTTTAACCTCCTGTTTGGCCCAGTTTGCAATTTCTGCGGAAGATGAACAGGAATAGCGAGAACCAATGAGAGACTAGCTGGAGGTGTCTGGACGGGCAAATTTAACTCTCATTTCCCACCAGGATGAGGAAATAACCAAAGGCTCAGCGTGCCGTGCCGGAACCAGATTAGGGCCTGAAGCCATCCTGCGGTGTTGCGGCCAGCTCACAAGAAAACGAGTTGAAGAAAGGAGCTCAGGGGCACTGTAATTCACAAACCTGCAGAGTTATAAATGACAACTATCGTCCAAAAATATACTGAAGTAAGGCTGCCAAGAGGACTTGAAAGCGGGGCAGAATTGCAGGAAACCGATTTCAGGAGGTAGACTGGAATTGCATTGAAAGCATAGGAAAAGAGGCAGAACGTCCACAATGATGCACTTGGCCAAAAAGGGCGTATGCGTTTTTTCCTGAATATATTCAGGAAAAAACGCATACGCCCTTTTTGGCCAACCAAGCAAGCTTGCAAAGGAAATCTGCACTACAATGAAGTCTCACTTCCCCTCGGTCAAAAGGGCCATCTGAAAAAGGTGTAAAATCCAGAAAGGCAGGACAGGCCATGGAGAACTGGGAGCCTTGTTATGCTGATGGGCGGGATGTAAATTGCCAACAGACACTCGGGAGAAGTGTATGGTGTTTCCTGAACCATCTGAAAAACAAAGCAACAGAGCCTAGGGCACTTCCACTTATGGTCCTATAGCTTAGGGAAATTAAAATAAAAAAGACACAGCCACCCCGAAGTTTGGAACGGCTCTGTTTACAAGAACCTCGTTTACCATACAAGTTCAACATCGCAGAAAGTGAAAAATGGATAAAGAAGTTGTGGTATTTACTTACAAAGCAATATCACTCAGCAATGAAATCTATGTCATCAGGCCCGTAGCAGCACAATGAGTGGATTCAGGTATGATGATTCTAACTGAAATAAGTCACACAGAAAAAGAAACATCATAAGATATCACTAATACACGGAATGTAAACTTGGCTACACAGGAACTGAATTACAGAACAGAACAGGGTCTCAAATTTAGAAAACCAACTTATGCTTGCTTAAGGGGAAAGGTGAGTTGGGCTGCTGCATAAAACCAGAGATTGAAATGAGCACAGATAAAGTTCCTTAAGCCAAATATGGAATAGACAAGAGCTACTCCTTGCTCAACGAAATGGACTCAACACCACATATTAAACGCCTAAGAATGTACCTGACTAGTAAGTATCTTAAAACCTATGGATTGCTATGTCTCCGAAAGAGAATCAAGCATGTGTAGAGGGGTATAATGCAGCAGTGATAGGATTGGAGAGGTTCGGTGAGCAAATGAAGACCCTTTGAAGTCATATTGCATGGTACCCATTCCACGGGTTTCAACTCTCCAGGTTTAAGGTATTCTTCCTTCAGCTAAAACATGCATGTGGAACCCAGAGTATGATCAACCGTGTGAACGGGAGACCTGTTCAAATATGTCTCAGTTTTCCTCCCCTGGTACTCGGGTGCAACATTCCAGACGCTTTACTAACACTCTCCCCACTTGGAGAGTCAGCGCCTTTAACCTCCTGTTTGGCCCAGTTTGCAATTTCTGCGGAAGATGAACAGGAATAGGGAGAACCAATGAGAGACTACTGGAGGTGTCTGGACGGGCAAATTTAACTCTCATTTCCCACCAGGAAGAGGAAATAACCAAAGGCTCAGCGTGCCGTGCTGGAACCAGATTAGGGCCTGAAGCCATCCTGCGGTGTTGCGGCCAGCTCAAAAGAAAGCGAGTTGAAGAAAGGAGCTCAGGGGCACTGTAATTCACAAACCTGCAGAGTTATAAATGACAGCTATCGTCCAAAAATATACTGAAGTAAGGCTGCCAAGAGGACTTGAAAGCGGGGCAGAATTGCAGGAAACCAATTTCAGGAGGTAGACTGGAATTGCATTGAAAGCATAGGAAAAGAGGCAGAACGTCCACAATGATGCACTTGGCCACAAAGGGCGTATGCGTTTTTTCCTGAATATATTCAGAAAAAAACGCATACGCACTTTTTGGCCAACCAAGCGAGCTTGCAAAGGAAATCTGCACTACAATGAAGTCTCACTTCCCCCCGGTCAAAAGGGCCATCTGAAAAAAGTGTAAAATCCAGAAAGGCAGGACAGGCCATGGAGAACTGGGAGCCTTGTTATGCTGATGGGTGGGATGTAAATTGCCAACAGACACTTGGGAGAAGTGTATGGTGTTTCCTGAAACATCTAAGAAACAAAGCAACAGAGCCTAGGGCACTTCCACTTATGGTCCTATAGCTTAGGGAAATTAAAATCAAAAAGACACAGCCACCCCAATTTGGGACGCCTCTGTTTACAAGAACCTCGTTTACCGTACAAGTTCAATATCACAGAAAGTGAAAAATGGATAAAGAACTTGTGGTACTTACGTACAATGCAGTATCACTCAGCAATGAAATCTATGTCATCAGGCCTGTAGCAGCATAATGAGTGGATTCAGGTACGATGATTCTAACTGAAATAAGTCACACAGAAAAAGAAACATCATAAGATATCAGTAATACACGGAATGTAAACTTGGCTACACAGGAACTGAATTACAGAACAGAACAGGGTCTCAAATTTAGAAAACCAACTTATGCTTGCTTAAGGGGAAAGGTGAGTTGGGGTGCTGCATAAAACCAGAGATTGAAATGAGCACAGATAAAGTTCCTTAAGCCAAATATGGAATAGACAAGAGCTACTCCTTGCTCAACGAAATGGACTCAACACCGCATATTAAACGCCTAAGAATGTACCTGACTAGTAAGTATCTTAAAACCTATGGATTGCTATGTCTCCGAAAGAGAATCAAGCATGTGTACAGGGGCATAAACGCAGCAGTGATAGGATTGGAGAGGTTCGGTTAGCAAATGAAGACCCTTTGAAGTCATATTGCATGGTACCCATTCCACGGGTTTCAACTACCCAGGTTTAAGGTATTCTTCCTTCAGCTAAAACATGCATGTGGAACCTAGAGTATGATCAACCATGTGATCGGGAGACGTGTTCAAATATGTCTCAGTTTTCGTACCCTGGTACTCGGGTGCAACATTCCAGACGCTTTAGTAACACTCTCCCGACTTGGAGAGTCAGTCCCTTTAACCTCCTGTTTGGCCCAGTTTGCAATTTCTGCGGAAGATGAACAGGAATAGCGAGAACCAATGAGAGACTAGCTGGAGGTGTCTGGACGGGCAAATTTAACTCTCATTTCCCACCAGGAAGAGGAAATAACCAAAGGCTCAGCGTGCCGTGCCGGAACCAGATTAGGGCCTGAAGCCATCCTGCGGTGTTGCGGCCAGCTCACAAGAAAACGAGTTGAAGAAAGGAGCTCAGGGGCACTGTAATTCACAAACCTGCAGAGTTATAAATGACAACTATCGTCCAAAAATATACTGAAGTAAGGCTGCCAAGAGGACTTGAAAGCGGGGCAGAATTGCAGGAAACCGATTTCAGGAGGTAGACTGGAATTGCATTGAAAGCATAGGAAAAGAGGCAGAACGTCCACAATGATGCACTTGTCCAAAAAGGGCGTATGCGTTTTTTCCTGAATATATTCAGGAAAAAACGCATACGCCCTTTTTGGCCAACCAAGCAAGCTTGCAAAGGAAATCTGCACTACAATGAAGTCTCACTTCCCCCTGGTCAAAAGGGCCATCTGAAAAAAGTGTAAAATTCAGAAAGGCAGGACAGGCCATGGAGAACTGGGAGCCTTGTTATGCTGATGGGCGGGATGTCAATTGCCAACAGACACTCGGGAGAAGTGTATGGTGTTTCCTGAACCATCTGAAAAACAAAGCAACAGAGCCTAGGGCACTTCCACTTATGGTCCTATAGCTTAGGGAAATTAAAATAAAAAAGACACAGCCACCCCGAAGTTTGGAACGGCTCTGTTTACAAGAACCTCGTTTACCATACAAGTTCAACATCGCAGAAAGTGAAAAATGGATAAAGAAGTTGTGGTATTTACTTACAAAGCAATATCACTCAGCAATGAAATCTATGTCATCAGGCCCGTAGCAGCACAATGAGTGGATTCAGGTATGATGATTCTAACTGAAATAAGTCACACAGAAAAAGAAACATCATAAGATATCACTAATACACGGAATGTAAACTTGGCTACACAGGAACTGAATTACAGAACAGAACAGGGTCTCAAATTTAGAAAACCAACTTATGCTTGCTTAAGGGGAAAGGTGAGTTGGGCTGCTGCATAAAACCAGAGATTGAAATGAGCACAGATAAAGTTCCTTAAGCCAAATATGGAATAGACAAGAGCTACTCCTTGCTCAACGAAATGGACTCAACACCACATATTAAACGCCTAAGAATGTACCTGACTAGTAAGTATCTTAAAACCTATGGATTGCTATGTCTCCGAAAGAGAATCAAGCATGTGTAGAGGGGTATAATGCAGCAGTGATAGGATTGGAGAGGTTCGGTGAGCAAATGAAGACCCTTTGAAGTCATATTGCATGGTACCCATTCCACGGGTTTCAACTCTCCAGGTTTAAGGTATTCTTCCTTCAGCTAAAACATGCATGTGGAACCCAGAGTATGATCAACCGTGTGAACGGGAGACCTGTTCAAATATGTCTCAGTTTTCCTCCCCTGGTACTCGGGTGCAACATTCCAGACGCTTTACTAACACTCTCCCCACTTGGAGAGTCAGCGCCTTTAACCTCCTGTTTGGCCCAGTTTGCAATTTCTGCGGAAGATGAACAGGAATAGGGAGAACCAATGAGAGACTACTGGAGGTGTCTGGACGGGCAAATTTAACTCTCATTTCCCACCAGGAAGAGGAAATAACCAAAGGCTCAGCGTGCCGTGCTGGAACCAGATTAGGGCCTGAAGCCATCCTGCGGTGTTGCGGCCAGCTCAAAAGAAAGCGAGTTGAAGAAAGGAGCTCAGGGGCACTGTAATTCACAAACCTGCAGAGTTATAAATGACAGCTATCGTCCAAAAATATACTGAAGTAAGGCTGCCAAGAGGACTTGAAAGCGGGGCAGAATTGCAGGAAACCAATTTCAGGAGGTAGACTGGAATTGCATTGAAAGCATAGGAAAAGAGGCAGAACGTCCACAATGATGCACTTGGCCACAAAGGGCGTATGCGTTTTTTCCTGAATATATTCAGAAAAAAACGCATACGCACTTTTTGGCCAACCAAGCGAGCTTGCAAAGGAAATCTGCACTACAATGAAGTCTCACTTCCCCCCGGTCAAAAGGGCCATCTGAAAAAAGTGTAAAATCCAGAAAGGCAGGACAGGCCATGGAGAACTGGGAGCCTTGTTATGCTGATGGGTGGGATGTAAATTGCCAACAGACACTTGGGAGAAGTGTATGGTGTTTCCTGAAACATCTAAGAAACAAAGCAACAGAGCCTAGGGCACTTCCACTTATGGTCCTATAGCTTAGGGAAATTAAAATCAAAAAGACACAGCCACCCCAATTTGGGACGCCTCTGTTTACAAGAACCTCGTTTACCGTACAAGTTCAATATCACAGAAAGTGAAAAATGGATAAAGAACTTGTGGTACTTACGTACAATGCAGTATCACTCAGCAATGAAATCTATGTCATCAGGCCTGTAGCAGCATAATGAGTGGATTCAGGTACGATGATTCTAACTGAAATAAGTCACACAGAAAAAGAAACATCATAAGATATCAGTAATACACGGAATGTAAACTTGGCTACACAGGAACTGAATTACAGAACAGAACAGGGTCTCAAATTTAGAAAACCAACTTATGCTTGCTTAAGGGGAAAGGTGAGTTGGGGTGCTGCATAAAACCAGAGATTGAAATGAGCACAGATAAAGTTCCTTAAGCCAAATATGGAATAGACAAGAGCTACTCCTTGCTCAACGAAATGGACTCAACACCGCATATTAAACGCCTAAGAATGTACCTGACTAGTAAGTATCTTAAAACCTATGGATTGCTATGTCTCCGAAAGAGAATCAAGCATGTGTACAGGGGCATAAACGCAGCAGTGATAGGATTGGAGAGGTTCGGTTAGCAAATGAAGACCCTTTGAAGTCATATTGCATGGTACCCATTCCACGGGTTTCAACTACCCAGGTTTAAGGTATTCTTCCTTCAGCTAAAACATGCATGTGGAACCTAGAGTATGATCAACCATGTGATCGGGAGACGTGTTCAAATATGTCTCAGTTTTCGTACCCTGGTACTCGGGTGCAACATTCCAGACGCTTTAGTAACACTCTCCCGACTTGGAGAGTCAGTCCCTTTAACCTCCTGTTTGGCCCAGTTTGCAATTTCTGCGGAAGATGAACAGGAATAGCGAGAACCAATGAGAGACTAGCTGGAGGTGTCTGGACGGGCAAATTTAACTCTCATTTCCCACCAGGAAGAGGAAATAACCAAAGGCTCAGCGTGCCGTGCCGGAACCAGATTAGGGCCTGAAGCCATCCTGCGGTGTTGCGGCCAGCTCACAAGAAAACGAGTTGAAGAAAGGAGCTCAGGGGCACTGTAATTCACAAACCTGCAGAGTTATAAATGACAACTATCGTCCAAAAATATACTGAAGTAAGGCTGCCAAGAGGACTTGAAAGCGGGGCAGAATTGCAGGAAACCGATTTCAGGAGGTAGACTGGAATTGCATTGAAAGCATAGGAAAAGAGGCAGAACGTCCACAATGATGCACTTGTCCAAAAAGGGCGTATGCGTTTTTTCCTGAATATATTCAGGAAAAAACGCATACGCCCTTTTTGGCCAACCAAGCAAGCTTGCAAAGGAAATCTGCACTACAATGAAGTCTCACTTCCCCCTGGTCAAAAGGGCCATCTGAAAAAAGTGTAAAATTCAGAAAGGCAGGACAGGCCATGGAGAACTGGGAGCCTTGTTATGCTGATGGGCGGGATGTAAATTGCCAACAGACACTCGGGAGAAGTGTATGGTGTTTCCTGAAACATCTGAAAAACAAAGCAACAGAGCCTAGGGCACTTCCACTTATGGTCCTATAGCTTAGGGAAATTAAAATAAAAAAGACACAGCCACCCCGAAGTTTGGAACGGCTCTGTTTACAAGAACCTCGTTTACCATACAAGTTCAACATCGCAGAAAGTGAAAAATGGATAAAGAAGTTGTGGTATTTACTTACAAAGCAATATCACTCAGCAATGAAATCTATGTCATCAGGCCCGTAGCAGCACAATGAGTGGATTCAGGTATGATGATTCTAACTGAAATAAGTCACACAGAAAAAGAAGCATCATAAGATATCAGTAATACACGGAATGTAAACTTGGCTACACAGGAACTGAATTACAGAACAGAACAGGGTCTCAAATTTAGAAAACCAACTTATGCTTGCTTAAGGGGAAAGGTGAGTTGGGCTGCTGCATAAAACCAGAGATTGAAATGAGCACAGATAAAGTTCCTTAAGCCAAATATGGAATAGACAAGAGCTACTCCTTGCTCAACGAAATGGACTCAACACCACATATTAAACGCCTAAGAATGTACCTGACTAGTAAGTATCTTAAAACCTACGGATTGCTATGTCTCCGAAAGAGAATCAAGCATGTGTACAGGGGTATAAATGCAGCAGTGATAGGATTGGAGAGGTTCGGTGAGCAAATGAAGACCCTTTGAAGTCATATTGCATGATAACATTTCCACGGGTCTCAACTACCCAGGTTTAAGGTATTCTTCCTTCAGCTAAATCATGCATGTGAAACCCAGAGTATGATCAACAGTGTGAACGGGAGCCGTGTTCAAATATGTCTCAGTTTTCCTCCCCTGGTACTCGGGTGCAACATTCCAGACGCTTTACTAACACTCTCCCCACTTGGAGAGTCAGCGCCTTTAACCTCCTGTTTGGCCCAGTTTGCAATTTCTGTGGAAGATGAACAGGAATAGGGAGAACCAATGAGAGACTAGGTGGAGGTGTCTGGACGGGCAAATTTAACTCTCATTTCCCACCAGGAAGAGGAACTAACCAAAGGCTCAGCGTGCCGTGCCGGAACCAGATTAGGGTCTGAAGCCATCCTGCGGTGTTGCGGCCAGCTCAAAAGAAAACGAGTTGAAGAAAGGAGCTCAGGGGCACTGTAATTCACAAACCTGCAGAGTTATAAATGACAGCTATCGTCCAAAAATATACTGAAGTAAGGCTGCCAAGAGGACTTGAAAGCGGGGCAGAATTGCAGGAAACCGATTTCAGGAGGTAGACTGGAATTGCATTGAAAGCATAGGAAAAGAGGCAGAACGTCCACAATGATGCACTTGGCCAAAAAGGGCGTATGCGTTTTTTCCTGAATATATTCAGGAAAAAACGCATACGCCCTTTTTGGCCAACCAAGCAAGCTTGCAAAGGAAATCTGCACTACAATGAAGTCTCACTTCCCCCCGGTCAAAAGGGCCATCTGAAAAAAGTGTAAAATCCAGAAAGGCAGGACAGGCCATGGAGAACTGGGAGCCTTGTTATGCTGATGGGCGGGATGTCAATTGCCAACAGACACTCGGGAGAAGTGTATGGTGTTTCCTGAAACATCTAAAAAACAAAGCAACAGAGCCTAGGGCACTTCCACTTATGGTCCTATAGCTTAGGGAAATTAAAATAAAAAAGACACAGCCACCCCGAAGTTTGGAACGGCTCTGTTTACAAGAACCTCGTTTACCATACAAGTTCAACATCGCAGAAAGTGAAAAATGGATAAAGAAGTTGTGGTATTTACTTACAAAGCAATATCACTCAGCAATGAAATCTATGTCATCAGGCCCTTAGCAGCACAATGAGTGGATTCAGGTATGATGATTCTAACTGAAATAAGTCACACAGAAAAAGAAACATCATAAGATATCAGTAATACACGGAATGTAAACTTGGCTACACAGGAACTGAATTACAGAACAGAACAGGGTCTCAAATTTAGAAAACCAACTTATTCTTGCTTAAGGGGAAAGGTGAGTTGGGCTGCTGCATAAAACCAGAGATTGAAATGAGCACAGATAAAGTTCCTTAAGCCAAATATGGAATAGACAAGAGCTACTCCTTGCTCAATGAAATGGACTCAACACCACATATTAAACGCCTAAGAATGTACCTGACTAGTAAGTATCTTAAAACCTATGGATTGCCATGTCTCCGAAAGAGAATCAAGCATGTGTAGAGGGGTATAATGCAGCAGTGATAGGATTGGAGAGGTTCGGTGAGCAAATGAAGACCCTTTGAAGTCATATTGCATGGTACCCATTCCACGGGTTTCAACTCTCCAGGTTTAAGGTATTCTTCCTTCAGCTAAAACATGCATGTGGAACCCAGAGTATGATCAACCGTGTGAACGGGAGACCTGTTCAAATATGTCTCAGTTTTCCTCCCCTGGTACTCGGGTGCAACATTCCAGACGCTTTACTAACACTCTCCCCACTTGGAGAGTCAGCAACTTTAACCGCCTGTTTGGCCCAGTTTGCAATTTCTGCGGAAGATGAACAGGAATAGGGAGAACCAATGAGAGACTACTGGAGGTGTCTGGAAGGGCAAATTTAACTCTCATTTCCCACCAGGAAGAGGAAATAACCAAAGGCTCAGCGTGCCGTGCCGGAACCAGATTAGGGCCTGAAGCCATCCTGCGGTGTTGCGGCCAGCTCAAAAGAAAGCGAGTTGAAGAAAGGAGCTCAGGGGCACTGTAATTCACAAACCTGCAGAGTTATAAATGACAGCTATCGTCCAAAAATATACTGAAGTAAGGCTGCCAAGAGGACTTGAAAGCGGGGCAGAATTGCAGGAAACCAATTTCAGGAGGTAGACTGGAATTGCATTGAAAGCATAGGAAAAGAGGCAGAACGTCCACAATGATGCACTTGGCCACAAAGGGCGTATGCGTTTTTTCCTGAATATATTCAGAAAAAAACGCATACGCCCTTTTTGGCCAACCAAGCGAGCTTGCAAAGGAAATCTGCACTACAATGAAGTCTCACTTCCCCCCGGTCAAAAGGGCCATCTGAAAAAAGTGTAAAATCCAGAAAGGCAGGACAGGCCATGGAGAACTGGGAGCCTTGTTATGCTGATGGGTGGGATGTAAATTGCCAACAGACACTTGGGAGAAGTGTATGGTGTTTCCTGAAACATCTAAAAAACAAAGCAACAGAGCCTAGGGCACTTCCACTTATGGTCCTATAGCTTAGGGAAATTAAAATCAAAAAGACACAGCCACCCCGAAGTTTGGAACGGCTCTGTTTACAAGAACCTCGTTTACAGTACAAGTTCAATATCACAGAAAGTGAAAAATGGATAAAGAACTTGTGGTACTTACGTACAATGCAGTATCACTCAGCAGTGAAATCTATGTCATCAGGCCCGTAGCAGCACAATGAGTGGATTCAGGTACTATGATTCTAACTGAAATAAGTCACACAGAAAAAGAAACATCATAAGATATCACTAATACACGGAATGTAAACTTGGCTACACAGGAACTGAATTACAGAACAGAACAGGGTCTCAAATTTAGAAAACCAACTTATGCTTGTTTAAGGGTAAAGGTGAGTTGGGGTGCTGCATAAAACCAGAGATTGAAATGAGCACAGATAAAGTTCCTTAAGCCAAATATGGAATAGACAAGAGCTACTCCTTGCTCAACGAAATGGACTCAACACCGCATATTAAACGCCTAAGAATGTACCTGACTCTTAAGTATCTTAAAACCTATGGATTGCTATGTCTCCGAAAGAGAATCAAGCATGTGTACAGGGACATAAACGCAGCAGTGATAGGATTGGAGAGGTTCGGTGAGCAAATGAAGACCTTTGAAGTCATATTGCATGGTACCCATTCCACGGGTTTCAACTCTCCAGGTTTAAGGTATTCTTCCTTCAGCTAAAACATGCATGTGGAACCCAGATTATGATCAACCGTGTGAACGGGAGACCTGTTCAAATATGTCTCAGTTTTCCTCCCCTGGTACTCGGGTGCAACATTCCAGACGCTTTACTAACACTCTCCCCACTTGGAGAGTCAGCAACTTTAACCGCCTGTTTGGCCCAGTTTGCAATTTCTGCGGAAGATGAACAGGAATAGGGAGAACCAATGAGAGACTACTGGAGGTGTCTGGACGGGCAAATTTAACTCTCATTTCCCACCAGGAAGAGGAAATAACCAAAGGCTCAGCGTGCCGTGCCGGAACCAGATTAGGGCCTGAAAGCATCCTGCGGTGTTGCGGCCAGCTCACTAGAAAACGAGTTGAAGAAAGGAGCTCAGGGGCACTGTAATTCACAAACCTGCAGAGTTATAAATGACAACTATCATCCAAAAATATACTGAAGTAAGGCTGCCAAGAGGACTTGAAAGCGGGGCAGAATTGCAGGAAACCGATTTCAGGAGGTAGACTGGAATTGCATTGAAAGCATAGGAAAAGAGGCAGAACATCCACAATGATGCACTTGGTCAAAAAGGGCGTATGCGTTCTTTTCCTGAATATATTCAGGAAAAAACGCATACGCCCTTTTTGGCCAACCAAGCAAGCTTGCAAAGGAAATCTGCACTACAATGAAGTCTCACTTCCCCCCGGTCAAAAGGGCCATCTGAAAAAAGTGTAAAATCCAGAAAGGCAGGACAGGCCATGGAGACCTGGGAGCCTTGTTATGCTGATGGGCGGGATGTAAATTGCCAACAGCCACTCGGGAGAAGTGTATGGTGTTTCCTGAAACATCTAAGAAACAAAGCAACAGAGCCTAGGGCACTTTTACTTATGGTCCTATAGCTTAGGGAAATTAAAATCAAAAAGATACAGCCACCCCAATGTTTGGGACGCCTCTGTTTACAAGAACATCGTTTACCGTACAAGTTCTCTATCACAGAAAGTGAAAAATGGATAAAGAACTTGTGGTACTTACGTACAATGCAGTATCACTCAGCAATGAAATCTATGTCATCAGGCCCGTAGCAGCATAATGAGTGGATTCAGGTATGATGATTCTAACTGAAATAAGTCACACAGAAAAAGAAACATCATAAGATATCACTAATACACGGAATGTAAACTTGGCTACACAGGAACTGAATTCCAAAACAGAACAGCGTCTCAAATTTAGAAAACGAACTTATGCTTGCTTAAGGGGAAAGGTGAGTTGGGGTGCTGCATAAAACCAGAGATTGAAATGAGCACAGATAAAGTTCCTTAAGCCAAATATGGAATAGACAAGAGCTACTCCTTGCTCAACGAAATGGACTCAACACCGCATATTAAACTCCTAAGAATGTACCTGACTAGTAAGTATCTTAAAACCTATGGATTGCTATGTCTCCAAAAGAGAATCAAGCGTGTGTACAGGGGCATAAACGCAGCAGTGATAGGATTGGAGAGGTTCGGTGAGCAAATGAAGACCCTTTGAAGTCAATTTGCATGGTACCCATTCCACGGGTCTCAACTACCCAGGTTTAAGGTATTCTTCCTTCAGCTAAAACATGCATGTGGAACCCAGAGTATGATCAACCATGTGATCGGGAGACGTTTTCAAATATGTCTCAGTTTTCGTACCCTGGTACTCGGGTGCAACATTCCAGAGGCTTTACTAACACTCTCCCGACTTTGAGAGTCAGCCTCTTTAACCTCCTGTTTGGCCCAGTTTGCAATTTCTGCGGAAGATGAACAGGAATAGGGAGAACCAATGAGAGAGTAGCTGGAGGTGTCTGGACGGGCAAATTTAACCCTCATTTCCCACCAGGAAGAGGAATTAACCAAAGGCTCAGCATGCCGTGCCAGAACCAGATTAGGGCCTGAAGCCATCCTGAGGTGTTGCGGCCAGCTCACAAGAAAGAGAGTTGAAGAAAGGAGCTCAGGGGCACTGTAATTCACAAACGTGCAGAGTTATAAATGACAGCTATCGTCCAAAAATATACTGAAGTAAGGCTGGCAAGAGGACTTGAAAGCGGGGCAGAATTGCAGGAAACCGATTTCAGGAGGTAGACTGGAATTGCATTGAAAGCATAGGAAAAGAGGCAGAACGTCCACAATGATGCACTTGTCCAAAAAGGGCGTATGCGTTTTTTCCTGAATATATTCAGAAAAAAATGCATACGCACTTTTTGGCCAACCAAGCAAGCTTGCAAAGGAAATCTGCACTACAATGAAGTCTCACTTCCCCCCGGTCAAAAGGGCCATCTGAAAAAAGTGTAAAATCCAGAAAGGCAGGACAGGCCATGGAGAACTGGGAGCCTTGTTATGCTGATGGGCAGGATGTAAATTGCCAACAGACACTCGGGAGAAGTGTATGGTGTTTCCTGAAACATCTAAAAAACAAAGCAACAGAGCCTAGGGCACTTCCACTTATGGTCCTATAGCTTAGGGAAATTAAAATCAAAAAGACACAGCCACCCCGAAGTTTGGAACGGCTCTGTTTACAAGAACCTCGTTTACAGTACAAGTTCAACATCGCAGAAAGTGAAAAATGGATAAAGAATTTGCGGTATTTACTTACAAAGCAATATCACTCAGCAATGAAATCTATGTCATCAGGCCCTTAGCAGCACAATGAGTGGATTCAGGTATGATGATTCTAACTGAAATAAGTCACACAGAAAAAGAAACATCATAAGATATCAGTAATACATGGAATGTAAACTTGGCCAAACAGGAACTGAATTACAGAACAGAACAGGGTCTCAAATTTAGAAAACCAACTTATGCTTGCTTAAGGGTAAAGGTGAATTGGGGTGCTGTATAAAACCAGAGATGGAAATGAGCACAGATAAAGTTCCTTAAGCCAAATATGGAATAGACAAGAGCTACTCCTTGCTCAACGAAATGGACTCAACACCGCATATTAAACGCCTAAGAATGTACCTGACTAGTAAGTATCTTAAAACCTATGGATTGCTATGTGTCCAAAAGAGAATCAAGCATGTGTACAGGGGCATAAACACAGCAGTGATAGGATTGGAGAGGTTCGGTGAGCAAATGAAGACCCTTTGAAGTCATATTGCATGGTACCCATTCCACGGGTTTCAACTACCCACGTTTAAGGTATTCTTCCTTCAGCTAAAACATGCATGTGGAACCCAGAGTATGATCAACCGTGTGAACGGGAGACCTGTTCAAATATGTCTCAGTTTTCCTCCCCTGGTACTCGGGTGCAACATTCCAGATGCTTTACTAACACTCTCCCCACTTGGATAGTCAGCCTTTAACCTCCTGTTTAGCCCAGTTTGCAATTTCTGCGGAAGATGAACAGGAATAGTGAGAACCAATGAGAGACTAGCTGGAGGTGTCTGGACGGGCAAATTTAACTCTCATTTCCCAACAGGAAGAGGAACTAACCAAAGGCTCAGCGTGCCGTGCCGGAACCAGATTAGGGCCTGAAGCCATCCTGCGGTGTTGCGGCCAGCTCAAAAGAAAGCGAGTTGAAGAAAGGAGCTCAGGGGCACTGTAATTCACAAACCTGCAGAGTTATAAATGACAGCTATTTCCAAAAATATACTGAAGTAAGGCTGCCAAGAGGACTTGAAAGTGAGGCAGAATTGCAGGAAACCGATTTCAGGATGTAGACTGGAATTGCATTGAAAGCACAGGAAAAGAGGCAGAACGTCCACAATGATGCACTTGGCCAAAAAGGGCGTATGCGTTTTTTCCTGAATATATTCAGGAAAAAACGCATACGCCCTTTTTGGCCAACCAAGCAAGCTTGCAAAGGAAATCTGCACTACAATGAAGTCTCACTTCCTCCCGGTCAAAAGGGCCATCTGAAAAAAGTGTAAAATCCAGAAAGGCAGGACAGGCCATGGAGAACTGGGAGCCTTGTTATGCTGATGGGCGGGATGTAAATTGCCAACAGACACTCGGGAGAAGTGTATGGTGTTTCCTGAAACATCCAGAAAACAAAGCAACAGAGCATAGGGCACTTCCACTTATGGTCATATAGCTTAGGGAAATTAAAATCAAAAAGACACAGCCACCCCAAAGTTTGGGACGCCTCTGTTTACAAGAACCTCGTTTACCATACAAGTTCAATATCACAGAAAGTGAAAAATGGATAAAGAACTTGTGGTACTTATGTACAATGCAGTATCACTCAGCAATGAAATCTATGTCATCAGGCCCGTAGCAGCATAATGAGTGGATTCAGGTACGATGATTCTAACTGAAATAAGTCACACAGAAAAAGAAACATCATAAGATATCACTAATACACGGAATGTAAACTTGGCTACACAGGAACTGAATTACAGAACAGAACAGGGTCTCAAATTTAGAAAACCAACTTATGCTTGCTTAAGGGGAAAGGTGAGTTGAGGTGCTGCATAAAACCAGAGATTGAAATGAGCACAGATAAAGTTCCTTAAGCCAAATATGGAATAGACAAGAGCTACTCCTTGCTCAACGAAATGGACTCAACACCGCATATTAAATGCCTAAGAATGTACCTGACTAGTAAGTATCTTAAAACCTATGGATTGCTATGTCTCAGAAAGAGAATCAAGCATGTGTACAGGGGCATAAACGCAGCAGTGATAGGATTGGAGAGGTTCGGTGAGCAAATGAAGATCCTTTGAAGTCATATTGCATGGTACCCATTCCACGGGTCTCAACTACCCAAGTTTAAGGTATTCTTCCTTCAGCTAAAACATGCATGTGAAACCCAGAGTATGATCAACAGTGTGAACGGGAGACGTGTTCAAATATGTCTCAGGTTTCCTCCCCTGGTACTCGGGTGCAACATTCCAGACGCTTTACTAACACTCTCCCCACTTGGAGAGTCACCGCCTTTAACCTCCTGTTTGGCCAAGTTTGCAATTTCTGCGGAAGATGAACAGGAATAGGGAGAACCAATGAGAGACCAGGCGGAGGTGTCTGGACGGGCAAATTTAACTCTCATTTCCCACCAGGAAGAGGAACTAACCAAAGGCTCAGCGTGCCGTGCCGGAACCAGATTAGGGCCTGAAGCCATCCTGCGGTGTTGCGGCCAGCTCACAAGAAAACGAGTTGAAGAAAGGAGCTCAGGGGCACTGTAATTCACAAACCTGCAGAGTTATAAATGACAACTATCGTCCAAAAATATACTGAAGTAAGGCTGCCAAGAGGACTTGAAAGCGGGGCAGAATTGCAGGAAACCGATTTCAGGAGGTAGACTGGAATTGCATTGAAAGCATAGGAAAAGAGGCAGAACGTCCACAATGATGCACTTGGCCAAAAAGGGCGTATGCGTTTTTTCCTGAATATATTCAGGAAAAAACGCATACGCCCTTTTTGGCCAACCAAGCAAGCTTGCAAAGGAAATCTGCACTACAATGAAGTCTCACTTCCCCCCGGTCAAAAGGGCCATCTGAAAAAAGTGTAAAATCCAGAAAGGCAGGACAGGCCATGGAGAACTGGGAGCCTTGTTATGCTGATGGGCGGGATGTAAATTGCCAACAGACACTCGGGAGAAGTGTATGGTGTTTCCTGAAACATCTAAAAAACAAAGCAACAGAGCCTAGGGCACTTCCACTTATGGTCCTATAGCTTAGGGAAATTAAAATCAAAAAGACACAGCCACCCAAAAGTTTGGGACGCCTCTGTTTACAAGAACCTCGTTTACCGTACAAGTTCAACATCGCAGAAAGTGAAAAATGGATAAAGAAGTTGTGGTATTTACTTACAAAGCAATATCACTCAGCAATGAAATCTATGTCATCAGGCCCTTAGCAGCACAATGAGTGGATTCAGGTATGAGGATTCTAACTGAAATAAGTCACACAGAAAAAGAAACATCATAAGATATCAGTAATACACGGAATGTAAACTTGGCTACACAGGAACTGAATTACAGAACAGAACAGGGTCTCAAATTTAGAAAACCAACTTATGCTTGCTTAAGGGTAAAGGTGAATTGGGGTGCTGCATAAAACCAGAGATGGAAATGAGCACAGATAAAGTTCCTTAAGCCAAATATGGAATAGACAAGAGCTACTCCTTGCTCAACGAAATGGACTCAACACCGCATATTAAACGCCTAAGAATGTACCTGACTAGTAAGTATCTTAAAACCTATGGATTGCTATGTGTCCAAAAGAGAATCAAGCATGTGTACAGGGGCATAAACACAGCAGTGATAGGATTGGAGAGGTTCGGTGAGCAAATGAAGACCCTTTGAAGTCATATTGCATGGTACCCATTCCACGGGTTTCAACTACCCACGTTTAAGGTATTCTTCCTTCAGCTAAAACATGCATGTGGAACCCAGAGTATGATCAACCGTGTGAACGGGAGACCTGTTCAAATATGTCTCAGTTTTCCTCCCCTGGTACTCGGGTGCAACATTCCAGATGCTTTACTAACACTCTCCCCACTTGGATAGTCAGCCTTTAACCTCCTGTTTAGCCCAGTTTGCAATTTCTGCGGAAGATGAACAGGAATAGTGAGAACCAATGAGAGACTAGCTGGAGGTGTCTGGACGGGCAAATTTAACTCTCATTTCCCACCAGGAAGAGGAACTAACCAAAGGCTCAGCGTGCCGTGCCGGAACCAGATTAGGGCCTGAAGCCATCCTGCGGTGTTGCGGCCAGCTCAAAAGAAAGCGAGTTGAAGAAAGGAGCTCAGGGGCACTGTAATTCACAAACCTGCAGAGTTATAAATGACAGCTATTTCCAAAAATATACTGAAGTAAGGCTGCCAAGAGGACTTGAAAGTGAGGCAGAATTGCAGGAAACCGATTTCAGGATGTAGACTGGAATTGCATTGAAAGCACAGGAAAAGAGGCAGAACGTCCACAATGATGCACTTGGCCAAAAAGGGCGTATGCGTTTTTTCCTGAATATATTCAGGAAAAAACGCATACGCCCTTTTTGGCCAACCAAGCAAGCTTGCAAAGGAAATCTGCACTACAATGAAGTCTCACTTCCTCCCGGTCAAAAGGGCCATCTGAAAAAAGTGTAAAATCCAGAAAGGCAGGACAGGCCATGGAGAACTGGGAGCCTTGTTATGCTGATGGGCGGGATGTAAATTGCCAACAGACACTCGGGAGAAGTGTATGGTGTTTCCTGAAACATCCAGAAAACAAAGCAACAGAGCATAGGGCACTTCCACTTATGGTCATATAGCTTAGGGAAATTAAAATCAAAAAGACACAGCCACCCCAAAGTTTGGGACGCCTCTGTTTACAAGAACCTCGTTTACCATACAAGTTCAATATCACAGAAAGTGAAAAATGGATGAAGAACTTGTGGTACTTATGTACAATGCAGTATCACTCAGCAATGAAATCTATGTCATCAGGCCCGTAGCAGCATAATGAGTGGATTCAGGTACGATGATTCTAACTGAAATAAGTCACACAGAAAAAGAAACATCATAAGATATCACTAATACACGGAATGTAAACTTGGCTACACAGGAACTGAATTACAGAACACAACAGGGTCTCAAATTTAGAAAACCAACTTATGCTTGCTTAAGGGGAAAGGTGAGTTGGGGTGCTGCATAAAACCAGAGATTGAAATGAGCACAGATAAAGTTCCTTAAGCCAAATATGGAATAGACAAGAGCTACTCCTTGCTCAACGAAATGGACTCAACACCGCATATTAAACGCCTAAGAATGTACCTGACTAGTAAGTATCTTAAAACCTATGGATTGCTATGTCTCAGAAAGAGAATCAAGCATGTGTACAGGGGCATAAACGCAGCAGTGATAGGATTGGAGAGGTTCGGTGAGCAAATGAAGATCCTTTGAAGTCATATTGCATGGTACCCATTCCACGGGTCTCAACTACCCAAGTTTAAGGTATTCTTCCTTCAGCTAAAACATGCATGTAAAACCCAGAGTATGATCAACAGTGTGAACGGGAGACGTGTTCAAATATGTCTCAGGTTTCCTCCCCTGGTACTCGGGTGCAACATTCCAGACGCTTTACTAACACTCTCCCCACTTGGAGAGTCACCGCCTTTAACCTCCTGTTTGGCCAAGTTTGCAATTTCTGCGGAAGATGAACAGGAATAGGGAGAACCAATGAGAGACCAGGCGGAGGTGTCTGGACGGGCAAATTTAACTCTCATTTCCCACCAGGAAGAGGAACTAACCAAAGGCTCAGCGTGCCGTGCCGGAACCAGATTAGGGCCTGAAGCCATCCTGCGGTGTTGCGGCCAGCTCACAAGAAAACGAGTTGAAGAAAGGAGCTCAGGGGCACTGTAATTCACAAACCTGCAGAGTTATAAATGACAACTATCGTCCAAAAATATACTGAAGTAAGGCTGCCAAGAGGACTTGAAAGCGGGGCAGAATTGCAGGAAACCGATTTCAGGAGGTAGACTGGAATTGCATTGAAAGCATAGGAAAAGAGGCAGAACGTCCACAATGATGCACTTGGCCAAAAAGGGCGTATGCGTTTTTTCCTGAATATATTCAGGAAAAAACGCATACGCCCTTTTTGGCCAACCAAGCAAGCTTGCAAAGGAAATCTGCACTACAATGAAGTCTCACTTCCCCCCCCCCCCGGTCAAAAGGGCCATCTGAAAAAAGTGTAAAATCCAGAAAGGCAGGACAGGCCATGGAGAACTGGGAGCCTTGTTATGCTGATGGGCGGGATGTCAATTGCCAACAGACACTCGGGAGAAGTGTATGGTGTTTCCTGAAACATCTAAAAAACAAAGCAACAGAGCCTAGGGCACTTCCACTTATGGTCCTATAGCTTAGGGAAATTAAAATCAAAAAGACACAGCCACCCCAAAGTTTGGGACGCCTCTGTTTACAAGAACCTTGTTTACAGTACAAGTTCAACATCGCAGAAAGTGAAAAATGGATAAAGAAGTTGCGGTATTTACTTACAAAACAATATCACTCAGCAATGAAATCTATGTCATCAGGCCCTTAGCAGCACAATGAGTGGATTCAGGTATGATGATTCTAACTGAAATAAGTCACACAGAAAAAGAAACATCATAAGATATCAGTAGTACATGGAATGTAAACTTTGCCAAACAGGAACTGAATTACAGAACAGAACAGGGTCTCAAATTTAGAAAACCAACTTATGCTTGCTTAAGGGGAAAGGTGAGTTGGGGTGCTGCATAAAACCAGAGATTGAAATGAGCACAGATAAAGTTCCTTAAGCCAAATATGGAATAGACAAGAGCTACTCCTTGCTCAACGAAATGGACTCAACACCGCATATTAAATGCCTAAGAATGTACCTGACTAGTAAGTATCTTAAAACCTATGGATTGCTATGTGTCCAAAAGAGAATCAAGCATGTGTACAGGGGCATAAACACAGCAGTGATAGGATTGGAGAGGTTCGGTGAGCAAATGAAGACCCTTTGAAGTCATATTGCATGGTACCCATTCCACGGGTTTCAACTACCCACGTTTAAGGTATTCTTCCTTCAGCTAAAACATGCATGTGGAACCCAGAGTATGATCAACCGTGTGAACGGGAGACCTGTTCAAATATGTCTCAGTTTTCCTCCCCTGGTACTCGGGTGCAACATTCCAGATGCTTTACTAACACTCTCCCCACTTGGATAGTCAGCCTTTAACCTCCTGTTTAGCCCAGTTTGCAATTTCTGCGGAAGATGAACAGGAATAGTGAGAACCAATGAGAGACTAGCTGGAGGTGTCTGGACGGGCAAATTTAACTCTCATTTCCCAACAGGAAGAGGAACTAACCAAAGGCTCAGCGTGCCGTGCCGGAACCAGATTAGGGCCTGAAGCCATCCTGCGGTGTTGCGGCCAGCTCAAAAGAAAGCGAGTTGAAGAAAGGAGCTCAGGGGCACTGTAATTCACAAACCTGCAGAGTTATAAATGACAACTATCGTCCAAAAATATACTGATGTAAGGCTGCCAAGAGGACTTGAAAGTGAGGCAGAATTGCAGGAAACCGATTTCAGGAGGTAGACTGGAATTGCATTGAAAGCACAGGAAAAGAGGCAGAACGTCCACAATGATGCACTTGGCCAAAAAGGGCGTATGCGTTTTTTCCTGAATATATTCAGGAAAAAACGCATACGCCCTTTTTGGCCAACCAAGCAAGCTTGCAAAGGAAATCTGCACTACAATGAAGTCTCACTTCCCCCCGGTCAAAAGGGCCATCTGAAAAAAGTGTAAAATCCAGAAAGGCAGGACAGGCCATGGAGAACTGGGAGCCTTGTTATGCTGATGGGCGGGATGGAAACTGCCAACAGACACTCGGGAGAAGTGTATGGTGTTTCCTGAAACATCTGAAAAACAAAGCAACAGAGCCTAGGGCACTTCCACTTATGGTCCTATAGCTTAGGGAAATTAAAATCAAAAAGACACAGCCACCCCAAAGTTTGGGACGCCTCTGTTTACAAGAACCTCGTTTACCGTACAAGTTCAATATCACAGAAAGTGAAAAATGGATAAAGAACTTGTGGTACTTACGTACAATGCAGTATCACTCAGCAATAAAATCTATGTCATCAGGCCCGCAGCAGCATAATGAGTGGATTCAGGTACGATGATTCTAACTGAAATATGTTCCACAGAAAAAGAAACATCATAAGATATCACTAATACACGGAATGTAAACTGAGCTACACAGGAACTGAATTCCAAAACAGAACAGGGTCTCAAATTTAGAAAACCAACTTATGCTTGCTTAAGGGGAAAGGTGAGTTGGGGTGCTGCATAAAACCAGAGATTGAAATGAGCACAGATAAAGTTCCTTAAGCCAAATATGTAATAGACAAGAGCTACTCCTTGCTCAACGAAATGGACTCAAAACCCCATTTTAAACGCCTAAGAATATACCTGACTAGTAAGAAACTTAAAACGTATGGATGGCTATGTCTGAAAGAGAATCAAGCGTGTGTACAGGGGCATAAACGCAGCAGTGATAGGATTGGAGAGGTTCGGTGAGCAAATGAAGACCCTTTGAAGTCATATTGCATGGTACCCATTCCACGGGTTTCAACTACCCAGGTTTAAGGTATTCTTCCTTCAGCTAAAACATGCATGTGGAACCCAGAGTATGATCAACCGTGTGAACAGGAGACGTGTTCAAATATGTCTCAGTTTTCCTCCCCTGGTACTCGGGTGCAACATTCCAGACGCTTTACTAACACTCTCCCCACTTGGAGAGTCAGCGCCTTTAACCTCCTGTTTGGCCCAGTTTGCAATTTCTGCGGAAGATGAACAGGAATAGCGAGAACCAATGAGAGACTAGCTGGAGGTGTCTGGACGGGCAAATTTAACTCTCATTTCCCACCAGGAAGAGGAATTAACGAAAGGCTCAGCGTGCCGTGCCGGAACCAGATTAGGGCCTGAAGCCATCCTGCGGTGTTGCGGCCAGCTCACAAGAAAGCGAGTTGAAGAAAGGAGCTCAGGGATACTGTAATTCACAAACCTGCAGAGTTATAAATGACAGCTATCGTCCAAAAATATACTGAAGTAAGGCTGGCAAGAGGACTTGAAAGCGGGGCAGAATTGCAGGAAACCGATTTCAGGAGGTAGACTGGAATTGCATTGAAAGCATAGGAAAAGAGGCAGCACGTCCACAATGATGCACTTGGCCAAAAAGGGCGTATGCGTTTTTTCCTGAATATATTCAGGAAACAACGCATACGCACTTTTTGGCCAACCAAGCAAGCTTGCAAAGGAAATCTGCACTACAATGAAGTCTCACTTCCCCCCGGTCATAAGGGCCATCTGAAAAAAGTGTAAAATCCAGAAAGGCAGGACAGGCCATGGAGAACTGGGAGCCTTGTTATGCTGATGGGCGGGATGTAAATTGCCAACAGACACTCGGGAGAAGTGTATGGTGTTTCCTGAAATATCCAGAAAACAAAGCAACAGAGCCTAGGGCACTTCCACTTATGGTCCTATAGCTTAGGGAAATTAAAATCAAAAAGACACAGCCACCCCAAAGTTTGGGACGCCTCTGTTTACAAGAACGTCGTTTACCGTACAAGTTCAATATCACAGAAAGTGAAAAATGGATAAAGAACTTGTGGTACATACGTACAATGCAGTATCACTCAGCAATGAAATCTATGTCATCAGGCCCGTAGCAGCATAATGAGTGGATTCAGGTACGATGATTCTAACTGAAATAAGTCACACAGAAAAAGAAACATCATAAGATATCACTAATACACGGAATGTAAACTTGGCTACACAGGAACTGAATTCCAAAACAGAACAGGGTCTCAAATTTAGAAAACCAACTTATGCTTGCTTAAGGGGAAAGGTGAGTTGGGGTGCTGCATAAAACCAGAGATTGAAATGAGCACAGATAAAGTTCCTTAAGCCAAATATGGAATAGACAAGAGCTACTCCTTGCTCAACGAAATGGACTCAACACCCCATATTAAACGCCTAAGAATGTACCTTACTAGTAAGTATCTTAAAACCTATGGATTGCTATGTCTCCAAAAGAGAATCAAGCGTGTGTACAGGGGCATAAACGCAGCAGTGATAGGATTGGAGAGGTTCGGTGAGCAAATGAAGACCCTTTGAAGTCATATTGCATGGTACCCATTCCACGGGTTTCAACTACCCAGGTTTAAGGTATTCTTCCTTCAGCTAAAACATGCATGTGGAACCTAGAGTATGATCAACCATGTGATCGGGAGACGTGTTCAAATATGTCTCAGTTTTCGTACCCTGGTACTCGCGTGCAACATTCCAGACACTTTACTAACACTCTCCCGACTTGGAGAGTCAGTCCCTTTAACCTCCTGTTTGGCCCAGTTTGCAATTTCTGCGGAAGATGAACAGGAATAGGGAGAACCAATGAGAGACTAGCTGGAGGTGTCTGGACGGGCAAATTTAACTCTCATTTCCCACCAGGAAGAGGAATTAACCAAAGGCTCAGCGTGCCGTGCCGGAACCAGATTAGGGCCTGAAGCCATCCTGTGGTGTTGCGGCCAGGTCACAAGAAAGCGAGTTGAAGAAAGGAGCTCAGGGGCACTGTAAATCACAAACCTGCAGAGTTATAAATGACAGCTATCGTCCAAAAATATACTGAAGTAAGGCTGCCAAGAGGACTTGAAAGCGGGGCAGAATTGCAGGAAACCGATTTCAGGAGGTAGACTGGAATTGCATTGAAAGCATAGGAAAAGAGGCAGAACGTCCACAATGATGCACTTGTCCAAAAAGGGCGTATGCGTTTTTTCCTGAATATATTCAGGAAAAAACGCATACGCCCTTTTTGGCCAAGCAAGCAAACTTGCAAAGGAAATCTGCACTACAATGAAGTCTCACTTCCCCCCGGTCAAAAGGGCCATCTGAAAAAAGTGTAAAATCCAGAAAGGCAGGACAGGCCATGGAGAACTGGGAGCCTTGATATGCTGATGGGCGGGATGTAAATTGCCAACAGACACTCGGGAGAAGTGTATGGTGTTTCCTGAAACATCTAAAAAACAAAGCAACAGAGCCTAGGGCACTTCCACTTATGGTCCTATAGCTTAGGGAAATTAAAATCAAAAACACACAGCCACCCCGAAGTTTGGAACGGCTCTGTTTACAAGAACCTCGTTTACAGTACAAGTTCAACATCGCAGAAAGTGAAAAATGGATAAAGAACTTGTGGTACTTACGTACAATGCAGTATCACTCAGCAATGAAATCTATGTCATCAGGCCCTTAGCAGCACAATGAGTGGATTCAGGTATGATGATTCTAACTGAAATAAGTCACACAGAAAAAGAAACATCATAAGATATCAGTAATACACGGAATGTAAACTTGGCTACACAGGAACTGAATTCCAATACAGAACAGGGTCTCAAATTTAGAAAACCAACTTATGCTTGCTTAAGGGGAAAGGTGAGTTGGGGTTCTGCATAAAACCAGAGATTGAAATGAGCACAGATAAAGTTCCTTAAGCCAAATATGGAATAGACAAGAGCTACTCCTTGCTCAACGAAATGGACTCAACACCGCATATTAAACGCCTAAGAATGTACCTGACTAGTAAGTATCTTAAAACCTATGGATTGCTATGTCTCCAAAAGAGAATCAAGCGTGTGTACAGGGGCATAAACGCAGCAGTGATAGGATTGGAGAGGTTCGGTGAGCAAATGAAGACCCTTTGAAGTCATATTGCATGGTACCCATTCCACGGGTTTCAACTACCCACGTTTAAGGTATTCTTCCTTCAGCTAAAACATGCATGTGGAACCCAGAGTATGATCAACCGTGTGAACGGGAGACCTGTTCAAGTATGTCTCAGTTTTCCTCCCCTGGTACTCGGGTGCAACATTCCAGACGCTTTACTAACACTCTCCCCACTTGGAGAGTCAGCCTTTAACCTCCTGTTTAGCCCAGTTTGCAATTTCTGTGGAAGATGAACAGGAATAGGGAGAACCAATGAGAGACTAGCTGGAGGTGTCTGGACGGGCAAATTTAACTCTCATTTCCCACCAGGAAGAGGAAATAACCAAAGGCTCAGCGTGCCGTGCCGGAACCAGATTAGGGCCTGAAGCCATCCTGCGGTGTTGCGGCCAGCTCAAAAGAAAGCGAGTTGAAGAAAGGAGCTCAGGGGCACTGTAATTCACAAACCTGCAGAGTTATAAATGACAGCTATCGTCCAAAAATATACTGAAGTAAGGCTGCCAAGAGGACTTGAAAGTGGGGCAGAATTGCAGGAAACCGATTTCAGGAGGTAGACTGGAATTGCATTGAAAGCATAGGAAAAGAGGCAGAACGTCCACAAGTATGCACTTGGCCAAAAAGGGCGTATGCGTTTTTTCCTGAATATATTCAGAAAGGCAGGACAGGCCATGGAGAACTGGGAGCCTTGTTATGCTGATGGGCGGGATGTCAATTGCCAACAGACACTCGGGAGAAGTGTATGGTGTTTCCTGAAACATCCAAAAAACAAAGCAACAGAGCCTAGGGCACTTCCACTTATGGTCCTATAGCTTAGGGAAATTAAAATCAAAAAGACACAGCCACCCCAAAGTTTGGGACGCCTCTGTTTACAAGAACCTCGTTTACCGTACAAGTTCAATATCACAGAAAGTGAAAAATGGATAAAGAACTTGTGGTACTTACGTACAATGCAGTATCACTCAGCAATGAAATCTATGTCATCAGGCCCGTAGCAGCATAATGAGTGGATTCAGGTACGATGATTGTAACTGAAATAAGTCACACAGAAAAAGAAACATCATAAGTTATCACTAATACACGGAATGTAAACTTGGCTACACAGGAACTGAATTCCAAAACAGAACAGGGTCTCAAATTTAGAAAACCAACTTCTGCTTGCTTAAGGGGAAAGGTGAGTTGGGGTGCTGCATAAAACCAGAGATTGAAATGAGCACAGATAAAGTTCCTTAAGCCAAATATGGAATAGACAAGAGCTACTCCTTGCTCAACGAAATGGACTCAAGACCCCATATTAAACGCCTAAGAATGTACCTGACTAGTAAGTATCTTAAAACCTATGGATTGCTATGTCTCCGAAAGAGAATCAAGCATGTGTACAGGGGCATAAACGCAGCAGTGATAGGATTGGAGAGGTTCGGTGAGAAAATGAAGACCCTTTGAAGTCATATTTCATGGTACCCATTCCACGGGTTTCAACTACCCAGGTTTAAAGTATTCTTCCTTCAGCTAAAACATGCATGTGGAACCCAGAGTATGATCAACCGTGTGAACAGGAGACGTGTTCAAATATGTCTCAGTTTTCCTCCCCTGGTACTCGGGTGCAACATTCCAGACGCTTTACTAACACTCTCCCCACTTGGAGAGCCAGCGCCTTTAACCTCCTGTTTGGCCCAGTTTGCAATTTCTGCGGAAGATGAACAGGAATAACGAGAACAAATGAGAGACTAGCTGGAGGTGTCTGGACGGGCAAATTTAACTCTCATTTCCCACCAGGAAGAGGAATTAACCAAAGGCTCAGCGTGCCGTGCCGGAACCAGTTAGGGCCTGAAACCATCCTGCGGTGTTGCGGCCAACTCACAAGAAAGCGAGTTGAAGAAAGGAGCTCAGGGGCACTGTAATTCACAAACCTGCAGAGTTATAAATGACAGCTATCGTCCAAAAATATACTGAAGTAAGGCTGCCAAGAGGACTTGAAAGCGGGGCAGAATTGCAGGAAACCGATTTCAGGAGGTAGACTGGAATTGCATTGAAAGCATAGGAAAAGAGGCAGAACGTCCACAATGATGCACTTGGCCAAAAAGGGCGTATGCGTTTTTTCCTGAATATATTCAGGAAAAAACGCATACGCCCTTTTTGGCCAACCAAGCAAGCTTGCAAAGGAAATCTGCACTACAATGAAGTCTCACTTCCCCCCGGTCAAAAGGGCCATCTGAAAAAAGTGTAAAATCCAGAAAGGCAGGACAGGCCATGGAGAACTGGGAGCCTTGTTATGCTGATGGGCGGGATGTAAATTGCCAACAGACACTCGGGAGAAGTGTATGGTGTTTCCTGAAACATCTAAAAAACAAAGCAACAGAGCCTAGGGCACTTCCACTTATGGTCCTATAGCTTAGGGAAATTAAAATCAAAAAGACACAGCCACCCCAAAGTTTGGGACGCCTCTGTTTACAAGAACCTCGTTTACCGTACACGTTCAACATCGCAGAAAGTGAAAAATGGATAAAGAAGTTGTGGTATTTACTTACAAAGCAATATCACTCAGCAATGAAATCTATGTCATCAGGCCCTTAGCAGCACAATGAGTGGATTCAGGTATGATGATTCTAACTGAAATAAGTCACACAGAAAAAGAAACATCATAAGATATCACTAATACACGGAATATAAACTTGGCTACACAGGAACTGAATTCCAAAACAGAACAGGGTCTCAAATTTAGAAAACCAACTTATGCTTGCTTAAGGGGAAAGGTGAGTTGGGGTGCTGCATAAAACCAGAGATTGAAATGAGCACAGATAACGTTCTATAAGGCAAATATGGAATAGACAAGAGCTACTCCTTGCTCAACGAAATGGACTCAACACCCCATATTCAACGCCTAGGAATATACCTGCCTAGTAAGAATCATAAAAGCAATGGATTTATATATCTCTGTAAGAGAATCAAGAGTGTGTACAGCGGCATTAAAGCAGTGAAAATCAGCTAAATCCCATATTAAAAATAAATTTCTTAAACAAAACACAATGACAGTGAAATAGAGAGCAATACTTAAGTAATTCATTCAAGGCTTCTGATGCAACCTGCATTTACCATATCTACACCCAGAGCTGGGTGACACATAAGGCTGGACACTTGGGGCTCATAAGATTGGTGAGGTTCGGCGAGCAAATGCAGACCCTTTGAAGTCATATTGCATGGTACCCATTCCATGGGTCTCAACTCTCCAGGTTTAAGGGATTCTTCCTTTAGCTAAAACATGCATGTGGAACCCAGAGTATGATCCACCGTGTAATCGAGAAACGTGTTCAAATGTGTCTCACTTTTCGTTCCCTGGTACTCGGGTGCAACATTCCAGACACTTTACTAACACTCTCCCGACTTGGAGAGTCAGTCCCTTTAACCTCCTGTTTGGCTCAGTTTGCAATTTCTGCGGAAGATGAACAGGAATAGGGAGAACCAATGAGAGACTAGCTGGAGGTGTCTGGACGGGCAAATTTAACTCTCATTTCCCACAGGGAACAGGAATAAACCAAAGGCTCAGCATGCCGTGCCGGAACCAGATTAGGGCCTGAAGCAATCCTGCGGTGTTGTGGCCAGCTCACAAGAAAGCGAGTTGAAGAAAGGAGCTCAGGGGCACTGTAATTCACAAACCTGCAGATTTATAAATGACAGCTATTGTCCGAAAATATACTGAAGTAGGGCTGCCAAGAGGACTTGAATGCGGGGCAGAATTGCAGGAAACCGATTTCAGGAGGAATCGGAATTGGATTGCATTTAAAACACAGGAAAAGAGGAAGAACTTCGACAATGATGCACTTGGTCAAAAAGGGCGTATGTGTTTTTTCCTGAATATATTCAGGAAAAAACGCATACGCCCTTTTTGGCCAACCAAGCAAGCTTGCAAAGGAAATCTGCACTACAATGAAGTCTCACTTCCCCCCGGTCAAAAGGGCCATCTGAAAAAAGTGTAAAATCCAGAAAGGCAGAACAGGCCACGGAGAACTGGGAGCCTTGTTATGCTGATGGGCGGGATGTAAATTCCCAACAGCCGCTCTGTAGAAGTGTATGGTGTTTCCTGAAACATCTAAAAAACAAAGCAACAGAGCCTAGGGCACTTCCACTTATGGTCCTATAGCTTAGGGAAATTAAAATCAAAAAGACACAGCCACCCCAAAATTTGGGACGGCTCTTTTTACAGGAATCTCTTCTGCGGCACAAGTTAAATATCCCAGAGAGCAAATAATGGATAAAGAAGTTGCGGTACTTATGTACAACAGAATACCACTCAGCAATGAAATCTATGTCACCAGGCCCGTACCAGCATAATGAGTGGATTGAGGCACGATGATTCTAAGTGAAATAAGTCACACAGAAAAAGAAACATCATAAGGTATCACTAATACACGGAATGTGAACTTGGCTACACATGAACTGAATTACAAAACAGAACAGGGTCTCAAATTTAGAAAACCAACTTATGCTTGCTTAAGGGGGAAGGTGAGTTGGGGTGCTGCATAAAAGCAGAGTTTGAAATTAGCACAGATACCGTTCCATAAGCCAAATATGTAATAGACAAGGCCTACCCCTTGCTCAACGAAATGGATTCAACAATGAGGTATCACCTCACACCTGGTAGAATAAGCATCATAGAAAATCTACAAACAAAAAATGCTGGAAAGGGTGTGGAGAAAAGGAACCCTCTTCCACTATTGTTGGGAATATAAATTGATACAGTCATTATGGAGAACAATATGGAATTTCTTAAGAAACTAACAATAGAATTACCATATGATACAGCAATCCCAGTACTGGACATATACCCAGACAAAACCATAAATCAAAAAGAGTCATTCACCGCAATGCTCATTGCATCACTATTTACAATATCGAGGTAATGGAAGCAACCTAAATGCCCACAGACAGACGAATGCATAAAGCTGTGGTACATATATAAAATGGAATATTACTAAGCCATGAAAAGGAATGAAATTGGGTCATTTGTAGAGACGTCGATGGATCTAGAGACTGTCATACAGAGTGAAGTAAGTCAGAAAGAGAAAAACAAATCTTGTATATTCATGCATATATGTGGAACCTAGAAAAACTGTACAGATTAACCATTTTGCAAGGCATAAATAGAGCAACAGATGTAGACAACAAACGTATGGACAACAAGGGGGGAAAGCTGTTGGGGGGGTGGTGGTGGGAGGAGTTGAGAGACTGGGATTGGCATGTATACATTTATATGTATAAAATAGATAACCAATAAGAACCTGCTGTATAAAAATATAAAATAAAATTCAAAATTAAAAAGAAATAAAATTTAAAAAATAAAACAGAAAAAACAATTATTCCCTGCACATACATGTATTTATATGAATAAATTATTTCCATGCTTATATCTGTAAATACAAAAAAGAGGAATAAAATCTACCTTGAACCAAAAACGAAAAAGAGAAAAAAACACAGAACCCACCAGTTACACAGAGGAAAACCGTATCAGGGTACTTGCTCCAGTTGTAAACAATTCTGAAGTTGGTCAGTGGTGGGGAATCGTCTCCCATTCAGCCAGCAGCCCCCACGCAACAAGCGTCCTCATTGCAAAGCTGGGACACCGTGCCGAGGCATCTGTGAGTAAACGTGAGCTGAGCCCCAGGCCAGTTGCTGCTGAACTATTCCCACCCGTCCCAGGTAAAACACCTGAATATATACAAGGACTTGAAAGCCTAGAGGAAGGGCCATAGAGCCACACGAGTGACAGCATGCCGGCCGACTTGGTGCCTGCAGGCCAGCCAGGATGGTCCTGGCCCTGGGTGCTCTTCTGGAAGATTTCCATTTCCCTGCCTGAGATACCCGTCCTGTCCCTGCCCCCACTGCTTTTTTCCTTCCTCACCTCTGCCCAGGGAGAAATTCCAGCAGCAGGTATGGGTGACACATCCTCTTCTTTAGCAGGTGGCAACCTGGCAACTGCTGCAGAAAGTCCAGCAGAGCCCCACTCACACTGGGCCACCCACAAAGCCGTGGCCTCTCACTCCCTCCCACCAGCCCAGCCCCGAGACTGCTGACAGGGCAGAGAAAATGGCGTCAGGCACGGCTGCAGGGGCTCTTGCTGCCTGGAGTGGTATTTATATTGATCTCAACCCAGGCACACCTGGGGAGGGCTGGCCGGCACGGTAAGGCTGCCCAGGTCAGCCAATCATCACCCCTCAGGGGCTCACAGTTGCAGAAAATGGAACTTGCTGAACCGGCCAGGTCCAAGGAACAGGTGTGGGCTCCTGAGAGTCAGGATAGACAAGGGACTGCAGCTTTGGCTTGTTTTCTAATCATTTTATCTGGCCCATGAGTGGGAGACAACTTCAAGAAAACCCTCTCCTAATGAGAGGAACCCAGGAGTCAGGGAGAGGAGGGGTGGGTGGTGGTTGGAGACAGAGGCCTGGTGCCCCGGGTGCAGTGGAAGTCTCTGGAAGACCAGGTGGAGGGAGGCCTCACGGAGTGATGCCCAGGGTCACAGACCTGTCGCAGCTGCTGTTTGTTAGTTCAAGTCCTGCTCTGAGGTGCTCTGTGTCAGCTCTGAGCGACAGGTGAACTGGGGGTGCTCTGCAATGAGGGCTATGTGCACGGTTCCTGTGTGCCCAGCCCTGCCACGGTACCTGCAAGGGTAGCTCTGTATCCTGGGAGGGGCCTGATCACAAGAGCCCCGTGGGCTGGGGTGGGGGTGGGGTACCTGCCCAGGTGAGCTCCATATTCTGCGATTGGTCTGACCACGAGAGCCCCATGGGCTGCTGGGGACCTGGTAAAGGATGTCAGGACAGTCAGTGAAGCCACCGAGGATATACCTCCAGTTGCTCCTAATTCCTACACCCTGCTGGTCATTCTACCAACCACCAGGACATGGTATTCTGTATTAGTCTTCAATGATGCCTTCTTTTGTATTCCATTAGTCCCAGAGTCACAAGAAATTTTGGCTTGTGAGTGGCAGGACTCAACATACAACTAAAACAATACTTCCGGGCCGTCTGGCCCCAAGGGTGCAAAAATTCCCACACCGTCTTTGGGGAAAGCTTAGCTAAAGACCTAAAAGTTCTACCTCTGGAAAAGGAAACCCTCCTTCAATATGCAGACGACATTCTGATCGCCAGCCCTACTAAGGAGGCCTCTGAACTACCAAGCCAATAAAGGATAGAAGTTGTCCAAGAAAAAGCTCAAATATCACAGACTGCGGTGACCTGCCTGGGCTTCATTCTCACACAAGGTCAGAGAAGCCCATCCCAGGAAAGGGAAGAAACCATTTTCAGCCTTACCCCTTTCTAAAACTAGAAGACAGCTTAGGGGTTCCTGCGGAGGCCAGGGTTTGCTGCTTCTGGATCCCTAACTACAGTCTACTAGCTGGGCCTCTATATGAAACACTGAAAGGAAAAGATGATGATCCTTTTGAATAGAATCCAGAAGTGGCCTTTCAAGAATGGAAAGAGCAGTCAATTCAGACCCTTGCCCTGGAACTCCCTAATTTAGATAAACCCTTTGACCTTTACATTCCCGGTGAAAGGTGAATCGCCATTGGAGAATTAGTGCAAAAACTGGGACCACTTGAAATGGAACAATGCAAGAATGCCATCCAGGTAGGATAAACTACGGTCACTAAGGAGCTTGGCCCACTGCCACATCTGGCCAAGATACTGGCGGTATCTAAAAACCTGGAAATCAGCAGCCCAAAAGGCCACCTCCCTCCTACGGGAAAAGGACCCCACGTGGTGATCCTAACCACCAACCATGCCCTGAAGTTGCAGGGTTCGCTCCGTGGGCACACCGACCTCGAGTGAGGAGGCCCTCCAACTCCAACATCCAGAGAGATAACCGGGGGCAACAGGGCACCATGACGACTCGTGTGAACATCACTTGACCTGGAGTTTCTCTCATAAAACAACAAGAGTGTGTCCCAAAAGAGTAGACTACTGCTTGCAGGACTTACTGCACCCAGAGGGGAGCTAATAATCTTGGCGGGGGAACAGTATACCACACTGTCACCATAGAAAAGCCTACAGACACCGTGATGATGGTGGCCAATAAGACCAGCTGGACTCCTGTTTACTTCAAAAGGCTGTTGACTCAGTAGCCATCATGGTCCTTATCACCACTGACCCTGGACTGTCTGGGAGTTGAGCGGGCAGGGCTCTGACACCTGGTGCTGTTTGTACGTTAATTCAGGGGCCTAATTGAAGAAAGCGCAGACTACTGGTCAGAGCATCTAGGCTGGCAGAAACGGTCAGCCTAAGGTGGCCGAACAAATGTGGGGCGGGGTGAAACCGGCCCCCACAGCGTCTCTGCACATCTCTTTCCTGGACCCTTAAAGGTCATTAGAATCTATAACACTTCCAATGCTGGTGCTCAGGTGGACGAGCAGGGAGGCAGGGGTCCTGGGGACAATCAACGTCACCGGGAGGCTGCTGGGGAGAAGCTCTGACCCTCGCCCCAGGGTATGAGGGCTCCCAACTCAGCACTCAGCAGTTACAGAAGAAGGGTCTGCACCCTCAGCACTCCAAGAATGAGGAACGGGACAAAAGGCAGAGGAGGGGTTTGTCCCCAGCAAAGCCCATTAAAAATCCCTGGGAGATAAAAATAGAATCTGGGCAATAAAGTCAAGTCTAACCTTTTTTATCCTTTGTGCTTTGTCTAATTTCACGTGCTCCTAGGGTCCCGCATGCAGAGGTTCCACACCCGGCACTTCAGACCAGATTTCCTAGTGCAGAATGGCTGGGTCGACACCTCAGCTCCTGGGGCCCAGTGCAGACTCCACGATATAGAGCCTGAGCTACAGCCAACCCGGCCCTCGAGAGCTCCGCCGCCTCCCTCCCTCCCACTGACTCTGACAGGATCTCTACACAGCAGCCCAGCCCACAGCCCACGGGGTAGTGCATGCTCTCACCTCTCCATTCTCTGATCAAAATATAAAGTTTCCTTTGCTTGTGAACCAAACTCAGTCTCGATCTGTTGGCCCCAATGACACTGGGCAGGGGGACACTTGTTGGGGTCCACTCTGGAGGATCAGTAACAGAAATTGAGACTATTGTAACCTCAATGAACAGATGTGTGAGCCAAACTGTAGTTAACATAGAACAGTGTATAAGGCTCGGGTAAAATAAGATGTTTCTAACACTTCCATTTGATATTTCCATCACTTTTTATAAGCAAGTTCAGTGAAAAGGTTTGTCTTATTCGTCAGGTCAATATTAGAGAAACGAAGTGATTTCTTTCCAAGGATGTACATCTAATAATCTTGGTTAAACCTTCAATCTTGTTTTAAATGCTTTTCCATTGAAAATGATACCTCTCTTTCAGCTCCCCCATTTCTGAGAAGTATAAAATCTTATAATTTATTATTACCAAAGGGGAAAGGTGGGAGGAGGGATAAATTAACAGTTTGGAATTAACACATACACACTGCTATGTATAAAATAGATCATCAACAAGGAACTACTGTATAGCACAGGGAACTACACTCAACATTTTGCAATAACCTATAAGGGGAAATAATCTGAAAAAGAATAGATATTTTTATTGACATCATCTATCAATGATAGTTAAAGTGTAGCCTAAGGGAAGCTGGTGGTGAGTGCTTCTGACCCTGAAGACTTCAATCATCTAAAGTTTGGACTCTGCCTACTTCCCAAGGCCCTTAATGAACATATGTGTAGCCGTAGCTTAAAAACTTCCCCAGTTTGGGTTTCGGGGAGACACTGATTTTGAAAAAGCCCTGGTGTTCTCCTTACATGAATGGGACTCTTCCTACTGCTAAAACATGTCTGTCACACCCAGAGGATGGTATACCGTCTGATCGGGAAGAGTTTGGAAAAGGCATCTCATCTCCTCATCTCCTGGTGCTCGGGTTCACCCCTCCAGCGTCTTTACTAACAGTCTCCCCACTTGGAGATGTCAGCACTGTCAACATCCTGTTGCGTACAGTTTGGAATTTGTCCAGAGGATGAAGCGGAAGGATGAGGAACAATGAGAGACAAGTCCTAGGTGTTCAGACAGGCACATGTCACTCTAATTTCCAATCAGGAAGACGAATTGACCAAAGGCTAGGGTTGCCCATGGAAACAGTATAGGGCTTGAGGAAATCCCGCTGCTTTGTGGCCAGTTCCCATAAACACAAGTTGAACAATGGAACTCAGGGGCAGTAAAATTCACAAAACTGCAGAGTTGAAAATATCCATCACTGAAAAATGTCTTGAGGAAAGTCAGAGAAAAGGACTTGTAAGCAAGGGAGAATGGCAGGAAAGGGATTTGAGGAGGTAGAAAGGACTCGCCATTAAGCACAAGAAAAGGAGCTGAACATTGCCAACATTGCCAACATTGCAGTTGGCCAAAAAGGGTGTATGCGTTTTTTTCTGTATATATTCAAGAAAAGGGCATACACTTTTTTAGCCAACCAAACAGGTGGGCACTGGAAGTCAATACTACAAAAGATATCACTTCGCATCAGTCAGAAGAGCCATCCTCATAAAGCGTAAACAACAGAAATGCAGGACAGGGCAACGAGAAGAGGGAGCCCTGTGAGACTTATAGTGGAAATGTATATTGCCAACGGCCATTCTGGAGAAGTGTATTGTGTTTACTAAAGCATCTAAAAAATGAGCTACAGAGCATAGGGCACTTGCACTCATGGGCGTATATCTTGGGAAAAACAAAAATCGAGAGGACACAGGCACCCCAATGTTTACCCCCTCTCTGTTTAAAAGATCCTCGACTAGGATATAACTTAAATGTCTCTGGAGGGAAAAAATGGATAGAGATGTGGTACTTAGGTAGAGTGGAATATTATTCAGCCTGGAAATCAATGAAATATGGCCAGTTGTAACAACTCCGGAGGAGTTACGTATGATCATTCTAAGTGACAGAATTCAAAAAGAAAAAGACACATATCATAAGATATCACTTAAAGGTGGAATCCAAAATGGCTACACATGAAATAAATTACAAAACAAAAACATAGTCAAATATGTAGAAAACACGCATAAGGCTGCTAAACGGGAAAGGTGGGGAGGGGTGAGGCATCATCCAGGAGGTTGAAATTAGCAAAGATACCATTCCAAATACCAAACTGATAATCAACAAGGCCTACACGGTAGCTAAAAGAACTGCACTCAGCACACTCAAGTCACCGGAAAAGAATATATACGACTGGTAAGAATCTGAAAAAGAATTTATTGATGACTCTCTGTACGTGAATCAAGTGGATGTACAGCAGCAAGAAACAGAGCTTTGAAAATCAGCTGTAACCAATATAGTAATAAATTGAAAAAAATAAACGACAGAGAGACAGAGAAAACCTCTTACAACTTTTCCTCAGGGACGGTGATGCAACATGGATTGAACACATCTAGACCCACAGCAGGATGAGACATAAGGCTGGAAACTGTTTGCGCTAAGAGAAATGTGAGGTTGGGTGAGGAAATGCACACCCTTTAAAGTAATACTACCTGGTACCCATTCAATGGGTCCCAAATCTGCAGGTTCAAGGGATCTTCCTACAGCTAAAACATGCATGGAAAACCCAGAGGACTGTACACCATGTGATCGGGAGATGTGTCTAAAATGCACCTCATTTATCCTCTCCTGGTGCTCCTGTTCACCATTCCAGCCATGTTACTTAGAATCTCCCCACTTGGAGAATCAGCACATTTAAACTTCTGTTTCACACATTTTGCAAATTGTGAGGAGGATGAACGGGAAGAGGGGGAACCAATGAGAGAATAGTTGTAGGGGTTTGGACGGGCACATATCACTCTAATTTCCCATTAAGAATAAGAATTAAAGAAAGGCTCAGCCTGCCTCGCCGGAGCCAAAATAGGGCCTGAAGCAATCCTGCGGGTTTGAGGACAGCTCACAAAAGAGCAACTTAAAAAATGGAGCTCAGGGTCACTGCAATTCACAAACCTGCAGAGTTATAAATGAAAACTAATGTCCAAAAATATGTTGAGGTAAGGCAAAGAAGAGGATCTGAATGCAAGACAGAATTGCAAGAAACAGATTTCAAGAGATAGATTGGACTCGTCTTTAATGCACATGAAAAGCGGCAGAATTTCGACAATGATGCAGTTGGCCCAAAAGGGCGTATGCGTTTTTTCCTGATTATATCCAGGAAAAAACGCATACGCACTTTATGGGCAACGAAGCAAGTAAGCAATGCAAATGTGCACAACAAAGAAGTCTCACTTCCCACCGGTCAAAAGGGCCATCCTAAAAAAGTGTAAAATCCAGAAAGGCAGGACAGGCCATGGAGAACAGGGAGCCTTTATACGCTGATGGGCAGTGTGTGAACTGCCGAGAGCCACTCTGGAGAAGTGTATGGTGGTTCCTAAATCATCTAAAAAACAGAGCGACAGAGCATAGGACACTTCCAATCATGGGAGTATATCTAGGGAAGTCTAAAAATCAACAAGACACAAGCACACCACAGTTTAGGGCTACTCTGTTTACAAGAACCTCAACTTCAGTACACCTTAAATATCCCAGGAAAGAGAACAATGGATAAAGAAGATGTGGTACTTATGTACAATGGAATATCTCTTCACCATGAAATCAATGTAATAAGGCTAGTAGAAGGATAAAGAGTGGATTTAGGTCCGATAATACTACTTGAAATAAGTCAAACAGAAAAAGAAACATATCATAAGATATCACTTATAGAGGGAGGGTAAATATGGCTGCACAAGAAATGAATTACAGAACAGAACAGTGTCTCACATTTAGAAAACACACTTATGTCAGCTTAAGGGGAAAGGAGAGGTGGGGTGATGCATAAAACCAGAGTTTGAAATTAGCACAGATACCGTTCAATAAACCAAATAGGTATTAGACAAGATCTACACCTTGCTCAATGAACTGGCCTCAACACACCCTATACACCGCAGAGAAATATATCTGAGTAATAAGAATCTTAAAACCCATGTATTGATATATCTCCATAAGGGAATCAAGTGTGTGCAGAGCGGCACAAACACAGCAGTGAAAATGAGCTAAACCCCATTATAGAAATAAATTTTAAAAAGAAAACGCTGAAACAATGAAAGGGAGAAAAATTCTTACAAAATTCGCTCAGGGGATGTGATGCAACCTGGATTGACCACATATAAACCCACAGCTGGATAAGACATAAGGCTGGACACTTGGGGCTGAGAGGATTGGTGAGCTTTGGTGAGCAACTGCCGAAAGTTTAATGCAATACTTCATGCTACTCAGTCCAAGGGTCCCAACACTCCAGGTTGAAGGGAATCTTCCTACAGCTAAACCATGCTTGGGAAACCCAGCGACTGGTATACCATATGATCGGGAAAGGTTTCTAAAACGCACCTCATTTTTCCTCTCCTGGGGCTGCGGATCGACATTCCAGCCGCTTTACTAACAACATCCCCACATGGAGTCAATGCCTTTAAGTTCTGGTATCGCACAGTCTGCAGTTAGTGTGGAGGATGAATGGGAATAGGGGGAACCAGTGAGAAACAAGCTGTAGCGGTTTCAATGGGCACATGTCACTCTAATGCCACATCAGTAAGAAGAATTAACCAAAGGCACAGCAAGGTGCCCCAGAAGAAAAATAGGGCTTCAAGGAATCCTGTGGTTATGGGGCAAGACCACAAAAATAAGAGCTGAAAAGTGGGGCTAAGGGCCACCGCAATTCAAAAACCTGCAGAGTTATAAAGGCCAACTATTTTCAAAAAATATATTGAGGTAAGGCTATGAAGAGACATTGAAAGCAAGGCAGAATTGCAGGAAACCGATTTCAGGAGGTAGACTGGAATTGCATTGAAAACATATGAAGAGAGTCAGAACCTCGACAATGATGCACTTGGCCAAAAAGGGCGTATGTGTTTTTTCCTGAATATATTCAGGAAAAAACGCATACACACTTTTTGGCCAACCAAGCAAGCTTGCAAAGGAAATGTGCACTACAATGAAGTCTCACTTCCACCTGGTCAAAAGGGCCATCTGAAAAAAGTGTAAAATCCATAAAAGCACGACAGGGCATGCAGAACTGGGAGCCTTCTTATGCTGATGGGCGGGATGTAAATAGCCAACAGCCACTCTGGAGAAGTGTATGGTGTTTCCTGAAACATCTAAAAAACAAAGCAACAGAGCCTAGGGCACTTCCACTTATGGTCCTATAGATTAGGGAAATTAAAATTAAAAAGACACAGCCACCCGAAAGTTTGGGACGGCTCTGTTTACAAGAACCTCGTTTACGGTACAAGTTCAATATCGCAGAAAGTGAAAAATGGATAAAGAAGTTGTGGTACTTACATACAAGGCAATATAACTCAGCAATGAAATCTATGTCATCAGGCCCTTAGCAGCACAATGAGTGGATTCAGGTATGATGATTCTAACTGAAATAAGACACACAGAAAAAGAAACATCATAAGATATCAGTAATACACGGAATGTAAACTTGGCTACACAGGAACTGAATTACAGAACAGAACAGGGTCTCCAATTTAGAAAACCAACTTATGCTTGCTTAAGGGTAAAGGTGAGTTGGGGTGCTGCATAAAACCAGAGATTGAAATGAGCACAGATAAAGTTCCTTAAGCCAAATATGGAATAGACAAGAGCTACTCCTTGCTCAACGAAATGGACTCAACACCCCATATTAAACGCCTAACAATATACCTGACTAGTAAGAATCTTAAAACATATGGATGGCTATGTCTGAAAGAGAATCAAGCGTGTGTACAGGGGCATAAACGCAGCAGTGATAGGATTGGAGAGGTTCGGTGAGCAAATGAAGACCCTTTGAAGTCATATTGCATGGTACCCATTCCACGGGTTTCAACTACCCAGGTTTAAGGTATTCTTCCTTCAGCTAAAACATGCATGTGGAACCTAGAGTATGATCAACCATGTGATCGGGAGACGTGTTCAAATATGTCTCAGTTTTCCTCCCCTGGTACTCGGGTGCAACATTCCAGACGCTTTACTAACACTCTCCCGACTTGGAGAGTCAGTCCCTTTAACCTCCTGTTTGGCCCAGTTTGCAATTTCTGCGGAAGATGAACAGGAATAGGGAGAACAAATGAGAGACTAGCTGGAGGTGTCTGGACGGACAAATTTAACTCTCATTTCCCACCAGGAAGAGGAATTAACCAAAGGCTCAGCGTGCCGTGCCGGAACCAGATTAGGGCCTGAAGCCATCCTGCGGTGTTGCGGCCAGCTCACAAGAAAGCGAGTTGAAGAAAGGAGCTCAGGGACACTGTAATTCACAAACCTGCAGAGTTATAAATGACAGCTATCGTCCAAAAATATACTGAAGTAAGGCTGCCAAAAGGAGTTGAAGCGGGGCAGAATTGCAGGAAACCGATTTCAGGATGTAGACTGGAATTGCATTGAAAGCATAGGAAAAGAGGCAGAAGGTACACAAGAATGCACTTGGCCAAAAAGGGCGTATGCGTTTTTTCCTGAATATATTCAGGAAAAAACGTATACGCACTTCTTGGCCAACCAAGCAAGCTTGCAAAGGAAATCTGCACTACAATGAAGTCTCACTTCTCCCCGGTCAAAAGGGCCATCTGAAAAAAGTGTAAAATCCAGAAAGGCAGGACAGGCCATGGAGAACTGGGAACCTTGTTATGCTGATGGGCGGGATGTAAATTGCCAACAGCCACTGGGGAGAAGTGTATGGTGTTTCCTGAATCATCTAAAATACAAAGCAACAGAGCCTAGGGCACTTCCACTTATGGTCCTATAGCTTAGGGAAATTAAAATCAAAAAGACACAGCCACCCCAAAGTTTGCGACACCTCTGTTTACAAGAACCTCGTTTACCGTACAAGTTCAATATCACAGAAAGTGAAAAATGGATAAACAACTTGTGGTACTTACGTACAATGCAGTATCACTCAGCAATGAAATCTATGTCATCAGGCCCTTAGCAGCATAATGAGTGGATTCAGGTACGTTGATTCTAACTGAAGTAAGTCACACAGAAAAAGCATCATCATAAGATATCAGTAATACACGGAATGTAAACTTGGCTACACAGGAACTGAATTCCAAAACAGAACAGGGTCTCAAATTTAGAAAACCAACTTATGCTTGCTTAAGGGGAAAGGTGAGTTGGGGTGCTGCATAAAACCAGAGATTGAAATGAGCACAGATAAAGTTCCTTAAGCCAAATATGGAATAGACAAGAGCTACTGCTTGCTCAACAAAATGGACTCAACACCCCATATTAAACGCCTAAGAATGTACTTGACTAGTAAGTATCTTAAAACCTATGGATTGCTATGTCTCCAAAAGAGAATCAAGCGTGTGTACAGGGGCATAAACGCAGCAGTGATAGGATTGGAGAGGTTCGGTGAGCAAATGAAGACCCTTTGAAGTCATATTGCATGGTACCCATTCCACGGGTTTCAACTACCCAGGTTTAAGGTATTCTTCCTTCAGCTAAAACATGCATGTGGAACCTAGAGTATGATCAACCATGTGATCGGGAGACGTGTTCAAATATGTCTCAGTTTTCGTACCCTGGTACTTCGGTGCAACATTCCAGACGCTTTACAAACATTCTCCCGACTTGGAGAGTCAGTCCCTAAACCTCCTGTTTGCCCAGTTTGCAATTTCTGCGGAAGATGAACAGGAATAGCGAGAACCAATGAGAGACTAGCTGGAGGTGTCTGGACGGGCAAATTTAACTCTCATTTCCCACCAGGAAGAGGAGTTAACCAAAGGCTCAGCGTGCCGTGCCGGAACCAGATTAAGGCCTGAAGCCATCCTGCAGTGTTGCGGCCAGGTCACAAGAAAGCGAGTTGAAGAAAGGAGCTCAGGGGCACTGTAATTCACAAACCTGCAGAGTTATAAATGACAGCTATCGTCCGAAAATATACTGAAGTAAGGCTGCCAAGAGGACTTGAAAGCGGGGCAGAATTGCAGGAAACCGATTTCAGGAGGTAGACTGGAATTGCATTGAAAGCATAGGAAAAGAGGCAGAACGTCCACAATGATGCACTTGGCCAAAAAGGGCGTATGCGTTTTTTTCTGAAAATATTCAGGAAAAAACGCATACGCCCTTTTCGGACAACCAAGCAAGCTTGCAAAGGAAATCTGCACTACAAAGAAGTCTCACTTCCCCCCGGTCAAAAGGGCCATCTGAAAAAAGTGTAAAATCCAGAAAGGCAGGACAGGCCATGGAAAACTGGGAGCCTTGTTATGCTGATGGGCGGGATGTACATTGCCAACAGACACTCGGGAGAAGTGTATGGTGTTTCCTGAAACATCTAAAAAACAAAGCAACAGAGCCTAGGGCACTTCCACTTATGGTCCTATAGCTTAGGGAAATTAAAATCAAAAAGACACAGCCACCCCAAAGTTTGGGACGCCTCTGTTTACAAGAACCTCGTTTACAGTACAAGTTCAACATCGCAGAAAGTGAAAAATGGATAAAGAAGTTGTGGTATTTACTTACAAAGCAATATCACTCAGCAATGAAATCTATGTCATCAGGCCCTTAGCAGCACAATGAGTGGATTCAGGTATGATGATTCTAACTGAAATAAGTCACACAGAAAAAGAAACATCATAAGCTATCAGTAATAAATGGAATGTAAACTTGGCTACACAGGAACAGAATTACAGAACAGAACAGGGTCTCAAATTTAGAAAACCAACTTATGCTTGCTTAAGGGTAAAGGTGAGTTGGGGTGCTGCATAAAACCAGAGATCGAAATGAGCACAGATAAACTTCCTTAAGCCAAATATGGAATAGACAAGAGCTACTCCTTGCTCAACGAAATGGACTCAACACCGCATATTAAACGCCTAAGAATGTACCTGACTCTTAAGTATCTTAAAACCTATGGATTGCTATGTCTCCGAAAGAGAATCAAGCATGTGTACAGGGACATAAACGCAGCAGTGATAGGATTGGAGAGGTTCGGTGAGCAAATGAAGACCCTTTGAAGTCATATTGCATGGTACCCATTCCACGGGTTTCAACTACCCAGGTTTAAGGTATTCTTCCTTCAGCTAAAACATGCATGTGGAACCTAGAGTATGATCAACCATGTGATCGGGAGACGTGTTCAAATATGTCTCAGTTTTCGTACCCTGGTACTCGGGTGCAACATTCCAGACGCTTTACTAACACTCTCCCGACTTGGAGAGTCAGTCCCTTTAACCTCCTGTTTGGCCCAGTTTGCAATTTCTGCGGAAGATGAACAGGAATAGCGAGAACCAATGAGAGACTAGCTGGAGGTGTCTGGACGGGCAAATTTAACTCTCATTTCCCACCAGGAAGAGGAAATAAACAAAGGCTCAGCGTGCCGTTCCGGAACCAGATTAGGGCCTGAAGCCATCCTGCGGTGTTGCGGCCAGCTCACAAGAAAACGAGTTGAAGAAAGGAGCTCAGGGGCACTGTAATTCACAAACCTGCAGAGTTATAAATGACAACTATCGTCCAAAAATATACTGAAGTAAGGCTGCCAAGAGGACTTGAAAGCGGGGCAGAATTGCAAGAAACCGATTTCAGGAGGTAGACTGGAATTGCATTGAAAGCATAGGAAAAGAGGCAGAACGTCCACAATGATGCACTTGGCCAAAAAGGGCGTATGCGTTTTTTTCTGAATATATTCAGGAAAAAACGCATACGCCCTTTTTGGACAACCAAGCAAGCTTGCAAAGGAAATCTGCACTACAAAGAAGTCTCACTTCCCCCCGGTCAAAAGGGCCATCTGAAAAAAGTGTAAAATCCAGAAAGGCAGGACAGGCCATGGAGAACTGGGAGCCTTGTTATGCTGATGGGCGGGATGTACATTGCCAACAGACACTCGGGAGAAGTGTATGGTGTTTCCTGAAACATCTAAAAAACAAAGCAACAGAGCCTAGGGCACTTCCACTTATGGTCCTATAGCTTAGGGAAATTAAAATCAAAAAGACACAGCCACCCCAAAGTTTGGGACGCCTCTGTTTACAAGAACCTCGTTTACAGTACAAGTTCAACATCGCAGAAAGTGAAAAATGGATAAAGAAGTTGTGGTATTTACTTACAAAGCAATATCACTCAGCAATGAAATCTATGTCATCAGGCCCTTAGCAGCACAATGAGTGGATTCAGGTATGATGATTCTAACTGAAATAAGTCACACAGAAAAAGAAACATCATAAGCTATCAGTAATAAATGGAATGTAAACTTGGCTACACAGGAACAGAATTACAGAACAGAACAGGGTCTCAAATTTAGAAAACCAACTTATGCTTGCTTAAGTGGAAAGGTGAGTTGGGCTGCTGCATAAAACCAGAGATCGAAATGAGCACAGATAAACTTCCTTAAGCCAAATATGGAATAGACAAGAGCTACTCCTTGCTCAACGAAATGGACTCAACACCGCATATTAAACGCCTAAGAATGTACCTGACTCTTAAGTATCTTAAAACCTATGGATTGCTATGTCTCCGAAAGAGAATCAAGCATGTGTACAGGGACATAAACGCAGCAGTGATAGGATTGGAGAGGTTCGGTGAGCAAATGAAGACCCTTTGAAGTCATATTGCATGGTACCCATTCCACGGGTTTCAACTACCCAGGTTTAAGGTATTCTTCCTTCAGCTAAAACATGCATGTGGAACCTAGAGTATGATCAACCATGTGATCGGGAGACGTGTTCAAATATGTCTCAGTTTTCGTACCCTGGTACTCGGGTGCAACATTCCAGACGCTTTACTAACACTCTCCCGACTTGGAGAGTCAGTCCCTTTAACCTCCTGTTTGGCCCAGTTTGCAATTTCTGCGGAAGATGAACAGGAATAGCGAGAACCAATGAGAGACTAGCTGGAGGTGTCTGGACGGGCAAATTTAACTCTCATTTCCCACCAGGAAGCGGAATTAACCAAAGGCTCAGCGTGCCGTGCCGGAACCAGATTAGGGCCTGAAGCCATCCTGCGGTGTTGCGGCCAGCTCAAAAGAAAGCGAGTTGAAGAAAGGAGCTCAGGGGCACTGTAATTCACAAACCTGCAGAGTTATAAATGACAGCTATCGTCCAAAAATATACTGAAGTAAGGCTGCCAAGAGCAGTTGAAAGCGGGGCAGAATTGCAGGAAACCGATTTCAGGAGGTAGACTGGAATTGCATTGAAAGCATAGGAAAAGAGGCAGAACGTCCACAATGATGCACTTGGCCAAAAAGGGCGTATGCGTTTTTTCCTGAATATATTCAGGAAAAAACGCATACGCCCTTTTTGGCCAACCAAGCAAGCTTGCAAAGGAAATCTGCACTACAATGAAGTCTGACTTCCCCCCGGTCAAAAGGGCCATCTGAAAAAAGTGTAAAATCCAGAAAGGCAGGACAGGCCATGGAGAACTGGGAGCCTTGTTATGCTGATGGGCGGGATGTAAATTGCCAAAAGACACTCGGGAGAAGTGTATGGTGTTTCCTGAAACATCTAAGAAACAAAGCAACAGAGCCTAGGGCACTTCCACTTATGGTCCTATAGCTTAGGGAAATTAAAATCAAAAAGACACAGCCACCCCAATTTGGGACGCCTCTGTTTACAAGAACCTCGTTTACCGTACAAGTTCAATATCACAGAAAGTGAAAAATGGATAAAGAACTTGTGGTACTTACGTACAATGCAGTATCACTCAGCAATGTAATCTATGTCATCAGGCCTGTAGCAGCATAATGAGTGGATTCAGGTACGATGATTCTAACTGAAATAAGTCACACAGAAAAAGAAACATCATAAGATATCAGTAATACACGGAATGTAAACTTGGCTACACAGGAACTGAATTACAGAACAGAACAGGGTCTCAAATTTAGAAAACCAACTTATGCTTGCTTAAGGGGAAAGGTGAGTTGGGGTGCTGCATAAAACCAGAGATTGAAATGAGCACAGATAAAGTTCCTTAAGCCAAATATGGAATAGACAAGAGCTACTCCTTGCTCAACGAAATGGACTCAACACCGCATATTAAACGCCTAAGAATGTACCTGACTAGTAAGTATCTTAAAACCTATGGATTGCTATGTCTCCGAAAGAGAATCAAGCATGTGTACAGGGGCATAAACGCAGCAGTGATAGGATTGGAGAGGTTCGGTTAGCAAATGAAGACCCTTTGAAGTCATATTGCATGGTACCCATTCCACGGGTTTCAACTACCCAGGTTTAAGGTATTCTTCCTTCAGCTAAAACATGCATGTGGAACCTAGAGTATGATCAACCATGTGATCGGGAGACGTGTTCAAATATGTCTCAGTTTTCGTACCCTGGTACTCGGGTGCAACATTCCAGACGCTTTAGTAACACTCTCCCGACTTGGAGAGTCAGTCCCTTTAACCTCCTGTTTGGCCCAGTTTGCAATTTCTGCGGAAGATGAACAGGAATAGCGAGAACCAATGAGAGACTAGCTGGAGGTGTCTGGACGGGCAAATTTAACTCTCATTTCCCACCAGGAAGAGGAAATAACGAAAGGCTCAGCGTGCCGTGCCGGAACCAGATTAGGGCCTGAAGCCATCCTGCGGTGTTGCGGCCAGCTCACAAGAAAACGAGTTGAAGAAAGGAGCTCAGGGGCACTGTAATTCACAAACCTGCAGAGTTATAAATGACAACTATCGTCCAAAAATATACTGAAGTAAGGCTGCCAAGAGGACTTGAAAGCGGGGCAGAATTGCAGGAATCCGATTTCAGGAGGTAGACTGGAATTGCATTGAAAGCATAGGAAAAGAGGCAGAACGTCCACAATGATGCACTTGGCCAAAAAGGGCGTATGCGTTTTTTCCTGAATATATTCAGGAAAAAACGCATACGCCCTTTTTGGCCAACCAAGCAAGCTTGCAAAGGAAATCTGCACTACAATGAAGTCTCACTTCCCCTCGGTCAAAAGGGCCATCTGAAAAAAGTGTAAAATTCAGAAAGGCAGGACAGGCCATGGAGAACTGGGAGCCTTGTTATGCTGATGGGCGGGATGTAAATTGCCAACAGACACTCGGGAGAAGTGTATGGTGTTTCCTGAACCATCTGAAAAACAAAGCAACAGAGTCTAGGGCACTTCCTCTTATGGTCCTATAGCTTAGGGAAATTAAAATAAAAAAGACACAGCCACCCCGAAGTTTGGAACGGCTCTGTTTACAAGAACCTCGTTTACCATACAAGTTCAACATCGCAGAAAGTGAAAAATGGATAAAGAAGTTGTGGTATTTACTTACAAAGCAATATCACTCAGCAATGAAATCTATGTCATCAGGCCCGTAGCAGCACAATGAGTGGATTCAGGTATGATGATTCTAACTGAAATAAGTCACACAGAAAAAGAAGCATCATAAGATATCAGTAATACACGGAATGTAAACTTGGCTACACAGGAACTGAATTACAGAACAGAACAGGGTCTCAAATTTAGAAAACCAACTTATGCTTGCTTAAGGGGAAAGGTGAGTTGGGCTGCTGCATAAAACCAGAGATTGAAATGAGCACAGATAAAGTTCCTTAAGCCAAATATGGAATAGACAAGAGCTACTCCTTGCTCAACGAAATGGACTCAACACCACATATTAAACGCCTAAGAATGTACCTGACTAGTAAGTATCTTAAAACCTACGGATTGCTATGTCTCCGAAAGAGAATCAAGCATGTGTACAGGGGTATAAATGCAGCAGTGATAGGATTGGAGAGGTTCGGTGAGCAAATGAAGACCCTTTGAAGTCATATTGCATGATAACCTTTCCACGGGTCTCAACTACCCAGGTTTAAGGTATTCTTCCTTCAGCTAAAACATGCATGTGAAACCCAGAGTATGATCAACAGTGTGAATGGGAGCCGTGTTCAAATATGTCTCAGTTTTCCTCCCCTAGTACTCGGGTGCAACATTCCAGACGCTTTACTAACACTCTCCCCACTTGGAGAGTCAGCGCCTTTAACCTCCTGTTTGGCCCAGTTTGCAATTTCTGTGGAAGATGAACAGGAATAGGGAGAACCAATGAGAGACTAGGTAGAGGTGTCTGGACGGGCAAATTTAACTCTCATTTCCCACCAGGAAGAGGAACTAACCAAAGGCTCAGCGTGCCGTGCCGGAACCAGATTAGGGCCTGAAGCCATCCTGCGGTGTTGCGGCCAGCTCAAAAGAAAACGAGTTGAAGAAAGGAGCTCAGGGGCACTGTAATTCACAAACCTGCAGAGTTATAAATGACAGCTATCGTCCAAAAATATACTGAAGTAAGGCTGCCAAGAGGACTTGAAAGCGGGGCAGAATTGCAGGAAACCGATTTCAGGAGGTAGACTGGAATTGCATTGAAAGCATAGGAAAAGAGGCAGAACGTCCACAATGATGCACTTGGCCAAAAAGGGCGTATGCGTTTTTTCCTGAATATATTCAGGAAAAAACGCATACGCCCTTTTTGGCCAACCAAGCAAGCTTGCAAAGGAAATCTGCACTACAATGAAGTCTCACTTCCCCCCGGTCAAAAGGGCCATCTGAAAAAAGTGTAAAATCCAGAAAGGCAGGACAGGCCATGGAGAACTGGGAGCCTTGTTATGCTGATGGGCGGGATGTAAATTGCCAACAGACACTCGGGAGAAGTGTATGGTGTTTCCTGAAACATCTAAAAAACAAAGCAACAGAGCCTAGGGCACTTCCACTTATGGTCCTATAGCTTAGGGAAATTAAAATAAAAAAGACACAGCCACCCCGAAGTTTGGAACGGCTCTGTTTACAAGAACCTCGTTTACCATACAAGTTCAACATCGCAGAAAGTGAAAAATGGATAAAGAAGTTGTGGTATTTACTTACAAAGCAATATCACTCAGCAATGAAATCTATGTCATCAGGCCCTTAGCAGCACAATGAGTGGATTCAGGTATGATGATTCTAACTGAAATAAGTCACACAGAAAAAGAAACATCATAAGATATCAGTAATACACGGAATGTAAACTTGGCTACACAGGAACTGAATTACAGAACAGAACAGGGTCTCAAATTTAGAAAACCAACTTATGCTTGCTTAAGGGGAAAGGTGAGTTGGGCTGCTGCATAAAACCAGAGATTGAAATGAGCACAGATAAAGTTCCTTAAGCCAAATATGGAATAGACAAGAGCTACTCCTTGCTCAACGAAATGGACTCAACACAACATATTAAACGCCTAAGAATGTACCTGACTAGTAAGTATCTTAAAACCTATGGATTGCTATGTCTCCGAAAGAGAATCAAGCATGTGTAGAGGGGTATAATGCAGCAGTGATAGGATTGGAGAGGTTCGGTGAGCAAATGAAGACCCTTTGAAGTCATATTGCATGGTACCCATTCCACGGGTTTCAACTCTCCAGGTTTAAGGTATTCTTCCTTCAGCTAAAACATGCATGTGGAACCCAGAGTATGGTCAACCGTGTGAACGGGAGACCTGTTCAAATATGTCTCAGTTTTCCTCCCCTGGTACTCGGGTGCAACATTCCAGACGCTTTACTAACACTCTCCCCACTTGGAGAGTCAGCGCCTTTAACCTCCTGTTTGGCCCAGTTTGCAATTTCTGTGGAAGATGAACAGGAATAGGGAGAACCAATGAGAGACTAGGTGGAGGTGTCTGGACGGGCAAATTTAACTCTCATTTCCCACCAGGAAGAGGAACTAACCAAAGGCTCAGCGTGCCGTGCCGGAACCAGATTAGGGCCTGAAGCCATCCTGCGGTGTTGCGGCCAGCTCAAAAGAAAACGAGTTGAAGAAAGGAGCTCAGGGGCACTGTAATTCACAAACCTGCAGAGTTATAAATGACAGCTATCGTCCAAAAATATACTGAAGTAAGGCTGCCAAGAGGACTTGAAAGCGGGGCAGAATTGCAGGAAACCGATTTCAGGAGGTAGACTGGAATTGCATTGAAAGCATAGGAAAAGAGGCAGAACGTCCACAATGATGCACTTGGCCAAAAAGGGCGTATGCGTTTTTTCCTGAATATATTCAGGAAAAAACGCATACGCCCTTTTTGGCCAACCAAGCAAGCTTGCAAAGGAAATCTGCACTACAATGAAGTCTCACTTCCCCCCGGTCAAAAGGGCCATCTGAAAAAAGTGTAAAATCCAGAAAGGCAGGACAGGCCATGGAGAACTGGGAGCCTTGTTATGCTGATGGGCGGGATGTAAATTGCCAACAGACACTCGGGAGAAGTGTATGGTGTTTCCTGAAACATCTAAAAAACAAAGCAACAGAGCCTAGGGCACTTCCACTTATGGTCCTATAGCTTAGGGAAATTAAAATAAAAAAGACACAGCCACCCCGAAGTTTGGAACGGCTCTGTTTACAAGAACCTCGTTTACCATACAAGTTCAACATCGCAGAAAGTGAAAAATGGATAAAGAAGTTGTGGTATTTACTTACAAAGCAATATCACTCAGCAATGAAATCTATGTCATCAGGCCCTTAGCAGCACAATGAGTGGATTCAGGTATGATGATTCTAACTGAAATAAGTCACACAGAAAAAGAAACATCATAAGATATCAGTAATACACGGAATGTAAACTTGGCTACACAGGAACTGAATTACAGAACAGAACAGGGTCTCAAATTTAGAAAACCAACTTATGCTTGCTTAAGGGGAAAGGTGAGTTGGGCTGCTGCATAAAACCAGAGATTGAAATGAGCACAGATAAAGTTCCTTAAGCCAAATATGGAATAGACAAGAGCTACTCCTTGCTCAACGAAATGGACTCAACACCACATATTAAACGCCTAAGAATGTACCTGACTAGTAAGTATCTTAAAACCTATGGATTGCTATGTCTCCGAAAGAGAATCAAGCATGTGTAGAGGGGTATAATGCAGCAGTGATAGGATTGGAGAGGTTCGGTGAGCAAATGAAGACCCTTTGAAGTCATATTGCATGGTACCCATTCCACGGGTTTCAACTCTCCAGGTTTAAGGTATTCTTCCTTCAGCTAAAACATGCATGTGGAACCCAGAGTATGGTCAACCGTGTGAACGGGAGACCTGTTCAAATATGTCTCAGTTTTCCTCCCCTGGTACTCGGGTGCAACATTCCAGACGCTTTACTAACACTCTCCCCACTTGGAGAGTCAGCAACTTTAACCGCCTGTTTGGCCCAGTTTGCAATTTCTGCGGAAGATGAACAGGAATAGGGAGAACCAATGAGAGACTACTGGAGGTGTCTGGACGGGCAAATTTAACTCTCATTTCCCACCAGGAAGAGGAAATAACCAAAGGCTCAGCGTGCCGTGCCGGAACCAGATTAGGGCCTGAAGCCATCCTGCGGTGTTGCGGCCAGCTCAAAAGAAAGCGAGTTGAAGAAAGGAGCTCAGGGGCACTGTAATTCACAAACCTGCAGAGTTATAAATGACAGCTATCGTCCAAAAATATACTGAAGTAAGGCTGCCAAGAGGACTTGAAAGCGGGGTAGAATTGCAGGAAACCAATTTCAGGAGGTAGACTGGAATTGCATTGAAAGCATAGGAAAAGAGGCAGAACGTCCACAATGATGCACTTGGCCACAAAGGGCGTATGCGTTTTTTCCTGAATATATTCAGAAAAAAACGCATACGCACTTTTTGGCCAACCAAGCGAGCTTGCAAAGGAAATCTGCACTACAATGAAGTCTCACTTCCCCCCGGTCAAAAGGGCCATCTGAAAAAAGTGTAAAATCCAGAAAGGCAGGACAGGCCATGGAGAACTGGGAGCCTTGTTATGCTGATGGGTGGGATGTAAATTGCCAACAGACACTTGGGAGAAGTGTATGGTGTTTCCTGAAACATCTAAAAAACAAAGCAACAGAGCCTAGGGCACTTCCACATATGGTCCTATAGCTTAGGGAAATTAAAATCAAAAAGACACAGCCACCCCGAAGTTTGGAATGGCTCTGTTTACAAGAACCTCGTTTACAGTACAAGTTCAATATCACAGAAAGTGAAAAATGGATAAAGAACTTGTGGTACTTACGTACAATGCAGTATCACTCAGCAGTGAAATCTATGTCATCAGGCCCGTAGCAGCACAATGAGTGGATTCAGGTACGATGATTCTAACTGAAATAAGTCACACAGAAAAAGAAACATCATAAGATATCACTAATACACGGAATGTAAACTTGGCTACACAGGAACTGAATTACAGAACAGAACAGGGTCTCAAATTTAGAAAACCAACTTATGCTTGTTTAAGGGTAAAGGTGAGTTGGGGTGCTGCATAAAACCAGAGATTGAAATGAGCACAGATAAAGTTCCTTAAGCCAAATATGGAATAGACAAGAGCTACTCCTTGCTCAACGAAATGGACTCAACACCGCATATTAAACGCCTAAGAATGTACCTGACTCTTAAGTATCTTAAAACCTATGGATTGCTATGTCTCCGAAAGAGAATCAAGCATGTGTACAGGGACATAAACGCAGCAGTGATAGGATTGGAGAGGTTCGGTGAGCAAATGAAGACCTTTGAAGTCATATTGCATGGTACCCATTACACGGGTTTCAACTCTCCAGGTTTAAGGTTTTCTTCCTTCAGCTAAAACATGCATATGGAACCCAGAGTATGATCAACCGTGTGAACGGGAGACGTGTTCAAATATGTCTCAGTTTTCCTCCCCTGGTACTCGGGTGCAACATTCCAGACGCTTTACTAACACTCACCCCACTTGGAGAGTCAGCGCCTTTAACCTCCTGTTTGGCCCAGTTTGCAATTTCTGCGGAAGATGAACAGGAATAGGGAGAACCAATGAGAGACTAGCTGGAGGTGTCTGGACGGGCAAATTTAACTCTCATTTCCCACCAGGAAGAGGAAATAACCAAAGGCTCAGCGTGCCGTGCCGGAACCAGATTAGGGCCTGAAAGCATCCTGCGGTGTTGCGGCCAGCTCACTAGAAAACGAGTTGAAGAAAGGAGCTCAGGGGCACTGTAATTCACAAACCTGCAGAGTTATAAATGACAACTATCATCCAAAAATATACTGAAGTAAGGCTGCCAAGAGGACTTGAAAGCGGGGCAGAATTGCAGGAAACCGATTTCAGGAGGTAGACTGGAATTGCATTGAAAGCATAGGAAAAGAGGCAGAACGTCCACAATGATGCACTTGGCCAAAAAGGGCGTATGCGTTTTTTCCTGAATATATTCAGGAAAAAACGCATACGCCCTTTTTGGCCAACCAAGCAAGCTTGCAAAGGAAATCTGCACTACAATGAAGTCTCACTTCCCCCCGGTCAAAAGGGCCATCTGAAAAAAGTGTAAAATCCAGAAAGGCAGGACAGGCCATGGAGACCTGGGAGCCTTGTTATGCTGATGGGCGGGATGTAAATTGCCAACAGCCACTCGGGAGAAGTGTATGGTGTTTCCTGAAACATCTAAGAAACAAAGCAACAGAGCCTAGGGCACTTTTACTTATGGTCCTATAGCTTAGGGAAATTAAAATCAAAAAGATACAGCCACCCCAATGTTTGGGACGCCTCTGTTTACAAGAACATCGTTTACCGTACAAGTTCTCTATCACAGAAAGTGAAAAATGGATAAAGAACTTGTGGTACTTACGTACAATGCAGTATCACTCAGCAATGAAATCTATGTCATCAGGCCCGTAGCAGCATAATGAGTGGATTCAGGTATGATGATTCTAACTGAAATAAGTCACACAGAAAAAGAAACATCATAAGATATCACTAATACACGGAATGTAAACTTGGCTACACAGGAACTGAATTCCAAAACAGAACAGCGTCTCAAATTTAGAAAACCAACTTATGCTTGCTTAAGGGGAAAGGTGAGTTGGGGTGTTGCATAAAACCAGAGATTGAAATGAGCACAGATAAAGTTCCTTAAGCCAAATATGGAATAGACAAGAGCTACTGCTTGCTCAACGAAATGGACTCAACACCGCATATTAAACTCCTAAGAATGTACCTGACTAGTAAGTATCTTAAAACCTATGGATTGCTATGTCTCCAAAAGAGAATCAAGCGTGTGTACAGGGGCATAAACGCAGCAGTGATAGGATTGGAGAGGTTCGGTGAGCAAATGAAGACCCTTTGAAGTCAATTTGCATGGTACCCATTCCACGGGTCTCAACTACCCAGGTTTAAGGTATTCTTCCTTCAGCTAAAACATGCATGTGGAACCCAGAGTATGATCAACCATGTGATCGGGAGACGTTTTCAAATATGTCTCAGTTTTCGTACCCTGGTACTCGGGTGCAACATTCCAGAGGCTTTACTAACACTCTCCCGACTTTGAGAGTCAGCCTCTTTAACCTCCTGTTTGGCCCAGTTTGCAATTTCTGCGGAAGATGAACAGGAATAGGGAGAACCAATGAGAGAGTAGCTGGAGGTGTCTGGACGGGCAAATTTAACTCTCATTTCCCACCAGGAAGAGGAATTAACCAAAGGCTCAGCATGCCGTGCCAGAACCAGATTAGGGCCTGAAGCCATCCTGCGCTGTTGCGGCCAGCTCACAAGAAAGAGAGTTGAAGAAAGGAGCTCAGGGGCACTGTAATTCACAAACGTGCAGAGTTATAAATGACAGCTATCGTCCAAAAATATACTGAAGTAAGGCTGCCAAGAGGACTTGAAAGCGGGGCAGAATTGCAGGAAACCGATTTCAGGAGGTAGACTGGAATTGCATTGAAAGCATAGGAAAAGAGGCAGAACGTCCACAATGATGCACTTGTCCAAAAAGGGCGTATGCGTTTTTTCCTGAATATATTCAGGAAAAAACGCATATGCCCTTTTTGGCCAACCAAGCAAACTTGCAAAGGAAATCTGCACTACAATGAAGTCTCACTTCCCCCCGGTCAAAAGAGCCATCTGAAAAAGTGTAAAATCCAGAAAGGCAGGACTGGCCATGGAGAACTGGGAGCCTTGTTATGCTGATGGGCGGGATGTAAATTGCAAACAGACACTCGGGAGAAGTGTATGGTGTTTCCTGAAACATCTAAGAAACAAAGCAACAGAGCCTAGGGCACTTCCACTTATGGTCCTATAGCTTAGGGAAATTAAAATCAAAAAGACACAGCCACCCCAATTTGGGACGCCTCTGTTTACAAGAACCTCGTTTACCGTACAAGTTCAATATCACAGAAAGTGAAAAATGGATAAAGAACTTGTGGTACTTACGTACAATGCAGTATCCCTCAGCAATGAAATCTATGTCATCAGGCCTGTAGCAGCATAATGAGTGGATTCAGGTACGATGATTCTAACTGAAATAAGTCACACAGAAAAAGAAACATCATAAGATATCAGTAATACACGGAATGTAAACTTGGCTACACAGGAACTGAATTACAGAACAGAACAGGGTCTCAAATTTAGAAAACCAACTTATGCTTGCTTAAGGGGAAAGGTGAGTTGGGGTGTTGCATAAAACCAGAGATTGAAATGAGCACAGATAAAGTTCCTTAAGCCAATATGGAATAGACAAGAGCTACTCCTTGCTCAACGAAATGGACTCAACACCGCATATTAAACTCCTAAGAATGTACCTGACTAGTAAGTATCTTAAAACCTATGGATTGCTATGTCTCCAAAAGAGAATCAAGCGTGTGTACAGGGGCATAAACGCAGCAGTGATAGGATTGGAGAGGTTCGGTGAGCAAATGAAGACCCTTTGAAGTCATATTGCATGGTACCCATTCCACGGGTTTCAACTATCCAGGTTTAAGGTATTCTTCCTTCAGCTAAAACATGCATGTGGAACCTAGAGTATGATCAAACATGTGATCGGGAAATGTGTTCAAATATGTCTCAGTTTTCGTACCCTGGTACTCGGGTGCAACATTCCAGACGCTTTACTAACACTCTCCCGACTTGGAGAGTCAGTCCCTTTAACCTCCTGTTTGGCCCAGTTTGCAATTTCTGCTGAAGATGAACAGGAATAGCGAGAACCAATGAGAGACTAGCTGGAGGTGTCTGGACGGGCAAATTTAACTCTCATTTCCCACCAGGAAGCGGAATTAACCAAAGGCTCAGCGTGCCGTGCCGGAACCAGAATAGGGCCTGAAGCCATCCTGCGGTGTTGCGGCCAGCTCAAAAGAAAGCGAGTTGAAGAAAGGAGCTCAGGGGCACTGTAATTCACAAACCTGCAGAGTTATAAATGACAGCTATCGTCCAAAAATATACTGAAGTAAGGCTGCCAAGAGGACTTGAAAGCGGGGCAGAATTGCAGGAAACCGATTTCAGGAGGTAGACTGGAATTGCATTGAAAGCATAGGAAAAGAAGCAGAACGTCCACAATGATGCACTTGGCCAAAAAGGGCGTATGCGTTTTTTCCTGAATATATTCAGAAAAAAATGCATACGCCCTTTTTGGCCAACCAAGCAAGCTTGCAAAGGAAATCTGCACTACAATGAAGTCTCACTTCCCCCCGGTCAAAAGGGCCATCTGAAAAAAGTGTAAAATCCAGAAAGGCAGGACAGGCCATGGAGAACTGGGAGCCTTGTTATGCTGATGGGCAGGATGTAAATTGCCAACAGACACTCGGGAGAAGTGTATGGTGTTTCCTGAAACATCTAAAAAACAAAGCAACAGAGCCTAGGGCACTTCCACTTATGGTCCTATAGCTTAGGGAAATTAAAATCAAAAAGACACAGCCTCCCCGAAGTTTGGAACGGCTCTGTTTACAAGAACCTCGTTTACAGTACAAGTTCAACATCGCAGAAAGTGAAAAATGGATAAAGAATTTGCGGTATTTACTTACAAAGCAATATCACTCAGCAATGAAATCTATGTCATCAGGCCCTTAGCAGCACAATGAGTGGATTCAGGTATGATGATTCTAACTGAAATAAGTCACACAGAAAAAGAAACATCATAAGATATCAGTAATACATGGAATGTAAACTTGGCCAAACAGGAACTGAATTACAGAACAGAACAGGGTCTCAAATTTAGAAAACCAACTTATGCTTGCTTAAGGGTAAAGGTGAGTTGGGGTGCTGCATAAAACCAGAGATTGAAATGAGCACAGATAAAGTTCCTTAAGCCAAATATGGAATAGACAAGAGCTACTCCTTGCTCAACGAAATGGACTCAACACCGCATATTAAACGCCTAAGAATGTACCTGACTAGTAAGTATCTTAAAACCTATGGATTGCTATGTGTCCAAAAGAGAATCAAGCATGTGTACAGGGGCATAAACACAGCAGTGATAGGATTGGAGAGGTTCGGTGAGCAAATGAAGACCCTTTGAAGTCATATTGCATGGTACCCATTCCACGGGTTTCAACTACCCACGTTTAAGGTATTCTTCCTTCAGCTAAAACATGCATGTGGAACCCAGAGTATGATCAACCGTGTGAACGGGAGACTTGTTCAAATATGTCTCAGTTTTCCTCCCCTGGTACTCGGGTGCAACATTCCAGATGCTTTACTAACACTCTCCCCACTTGGATAGTCAGCCTTTAACCTCCTGTTTAGCCCAGTTTGCAATTTCTGCGGAAGATGAACAGGAATAGTGAGAACCAATGAGAGACTAGCTGGAGGTGTCTGGACGGGCAAATTTAACTCTCATTTCCCAACAGGAAGAGGAACTAACCAAAGGCTCAGCGTGCCGTGCCGGAACCAGATTAGGGCCTGAAGCCATCCTGCGGTGTTGTGGCCAGCTCAAAAGAAAGCGAGTTGAAGAAAGGAGCTCAGGGGCACTGTAATTCACAAACCTGCAGAGTTATAAATGACAGCTATCGTCCAAAAATATACTGAAGTAAGGCTGCCAAGAGGACTTGAAAGTGAGGCAGAATTGCAGGAAACCGATTTCAGGATGTAGACTGGAATTGCATTGAAAGCACAGGAAAAGAGGCAGAACGTCCACAATGATGCACTTGGCCAAAAAGGGCGTATGCGTTTTTTCCTGAATATATTCAGGAAAAAACGCATACGCCCTTTTTGGCCAACCAAGCAAGCTTGCAAAGGAAATCTGCACTACAATGAAGTCTCACTTCCTCCCGGTCAAAAGGGCCATCTGAAAAAAGTGTAAAATCCAGAAAGGCAGGACAGGCCATGGAGAACTGGGAGCCTTGTTATGCTGATGGGCGGGATGTAAATTGCCAACAGACACTCGGGAGAAGTGTATGGTGTTTCCTGAAACATCCAGAAAACAAAGCAACAGAGCATAGGGCACTTCCACTTATGGTCATATAGCTTAGGGAAATTAAAATCAAAAAGACACAGCCACCCCAATGTTTGGGACGCCTCTGTTTACAAGAACCTCGTTTACCGTACAAGTTCAATATCACAGAAAGTGAAAAATGGATAAAGAACTTGTGGTACTTATGTACAATGCAGTATCACTCAGCAATGAAATCTATGTCATCAGGCCCGTAGCAGCATAATGAGTGGATTCAGGTACGATGATTCTAACTGAAATAAGTCACACAGAAAAAGAAACATCATAAGATATCACTAATACACGGAATGTAAACTTGGCTACACAGGAACTGAATTACAGAACAGAACAGGGTCTCAAATTTAGAAAACCAACTTATGCTTGCTTAAGGGGAAAGGTGAGTTGGGGTGCTGCATAAAACCAGAGATTGAAATGAGCACAGATAAAGTTCCTTAAGCCAAATATGGAATAGACAAGAGCTACTCCTTGCTCAACGAAATGGACTCAACACCGCATATTAAACTCCTAAGAATGTACCTGACTAGTAAGTATCTTAAAACCTATGGATTGCTATGTCTCAGAAAGAGAATCAAGCATGTGTACAGGGGCATAAACGCAGCAGTGATAGGATTGGAGAGGTTCGGTGAGCAAATGAAGATCCTTTGAAGTCATATTGCATGGTACCCATTCCACGGGTCTCAACTACCCAAGTTTAAGGTATTCTTCCTTCAGCTAAAACATGCATGTGGAACCCAGAGTATGATCAACCATGTGAACGGGAGACGTGTTCAAATATGTCTCAGTTTTCGTACCCTGGTACTCGGGTGCAACATTCCAGAGGCTTTACTAACACTCTCCCGACTTTGAGAGTCACCGCCTTTAACCTCCTGTTTGGCCCAGTTTGCAATTTCTGCGGAAGATGAACAGGAATAGGGAGAACCAATGAGAGAGTAGCTGGAGGTGTCTGGACGGGCAAATTTAACTCTCATTTCCCACCAGGAAGAGGAATTAACCAAAGGCTCAGCATGCCGTGCCAGAACCAGATTAGGGCCTGAAGCCATCCTGCGCTGTTGCGGCCAGCTCACAAGAAAGAGAGTTGAAGAAAGGAGCTCAGGGGCACTGTAATTCACAAACGTGCAGAGTTATAAATGACAGCTATCGTCCAAAAATATACTGAAGTAAGGCTGCCAAGAGGACTTGAAAGCGGGGCAGAATTGCAGGAAACCGATTTCAGGAGGTAGACTGGAATTGCATTGAAAGCATAGGAAAAGAGGCAGAACGTCCACAATGATGCACTTGTCCAAAAAGGGCGTATGCGTTTTTTCCTGAATATATTCAGGAAAAAACGCATATGCCCTTTTTGGCCAACCAAGCAAACTTGCAAAGGAAATCTGCACTACAATGAAGTCTCACTTCCCCCCGGTCAAAAGAGCCATCTGAAAAAGTGTAAAATCCAGAAAGGCAGGACAGGCCATGGAGAACTGGGAGCCTTGTTATGCTGATGGGCGGGATGTAAATTGCAAACAGACACTCGGGAGAAGTGTATGGTGTTTCCTGAAACATCTAAGAAACAAAGCAACAGAGCCTAGGGCACTTCCACTTATGGTCCTATAGCTTAGGGAAATTAAAATCAAAAAGACACAGCCACCCCAATTTGGGACGCCTCTGTTTACAAGAACCTCGTTTACCGTACAAGTTCAATATCACAGAAAGTGAAAAATGGATAAAGAACTTGTGGTACTTACGTACAATGCAGTATCCCTCAGCAATGAAATCTATGTCATCAGGCCTGTAGCAGCATAATGAGTGGATTCAGGTACGATGATTCTAACTGAAATAAGTCACACAGAAAAAGAAACATCATAAGATATCACTAATACACGGAATGTAAACTTGGCTACACAGGAACTGAATTACAGAACAGAACAGGGTCTCAAATTTAGAAAACCAACTTATGCTTGCTTAAGGGGAAAGGTGAGTTGGGGTGTTGCATAAAACCATAGATTGAAATGAGCACAGATAAAGTTCCTTAAGCCAATATGGAATAGACAAGAGCTACTCCTTGCTCAACGAAATGGACTCAACACCGCATATTAAACTCCTAAGAATGTACCTGACTAGTAAGTATCTTAAAACCTATGGATTGCTATGTCTCCAAAAGAGAATCAAGCGTGTGTACAGGGGCATAAACGCAGCAGTGATAGGATTGGAGAGGTTCGGTGAGCAAATGAAGACCCTTTGAAGTCATATTGCATGGTACCCATTCCACGGGTTTCAACTATCCAGGTTTAAGGTATTCTTCCTTCAGCTAAAACATGCATGTGGAACCTAGAGTATGATCAAACATGTGATCGGGAAATGTGTTCAAATATGTCTCAGTTTTCGTACCCTGGTACTCGGGTGCAACATTCCAGACGCTTTACTAACACTCTCCCGACTTGGAGAGTCAGTCCCTTTAACCTCCTGTTTGGCCCAGTTTGCAATTTCTGCTGAAGATGAACAGGAATAGCGAGAACCAATGAGAGACTAGCTGGAAGTGTCTGGACGGGCAAATTTAACTCTCATTTCCCACCAGGAAGCGGAATTAACCAAAGGCTCAGCGTGCCGTGCCGGAACCAGAATAGGGCCTGAAGCCATCCTGCGGTGTTGCGGCCAGCTCAAAAGAAAGCGAGTTGAAGAAAGGAGCTCAGGGGCACTGTAATTCACAAACCTGCAGAGTTATAAATGACAGCTATCGTCCAAAAATATACTGAAGTAAGGCTGCCAAGAGGACTTGAAAGCGGGGCAGAATTGCAGGAAACCGATTTCAGGAGGTAGACTGGAATTGCATTGAAAGCATAGGAAAAGAAGCAGAACGTCCACAATGATGCACTTGGCCAAAAAGGGCGTATGCGTTTTTTCCTGAATATATTCAGAAAAAAATGCATACGCCCTTTTTGGCCAACCAAGCAAGCTTGCAAAGGAAATCTGCACTACAATGAAGTCTCACTTCCCCCCGGTCAAAAGGGCCATCTGAAAAAAGTGTAAAATCCAGAAAGGCAGGACAGGCCATGGAGAACTGGGAGCCTTGTTATGCTGATGGGCAGGATGTAAATTGCCAACAGACACTCGGGAGAAGTGTATGGTGTTTCCTGAAACATCTAAAAAACAAAGCAACAGAGCCTAGGGCACTTCCACTTATGGTCCTATAGCTTAGGGAAATTAAAATCAAAAAGACACAGCCTCCCCGAAGTTTGGAACGGCTCTGTTTACAAGAACCTCGTTTACAGTACAAGTTCAACATCGCAGAAAGTGAAAAATGGATAAAGAATTTGCGGTATTTACTTACAAAGCAATATCACTCAGCAATGAAATCTATGTCATCAGGCCCTTAGCAGCACAATGAGTGGATTCAGGTATGAGGATTCTAACTGAAATAAGTCACACAGAAAAAGAAACATCATAAGATATCAGTAATACATGGAATGTAAACTTGGCCAAACAGGAACTGAATTACAGAACAGAACAGGGTCTCAAATTTAGAAAACCAACTTATGCTTGCTTAAGGGTAAAGGTGAGTTGGGGTGCTGCATAAAACCAGAGATTGAAATGAGCACAGATAAAGTTCCTTAAGCCAAATATGGAATAGACAAGAGCTACTCCTTGCTCAACGAAATGGACTCAACACCGCATATTAAACGCCTAAGAATGTACCTGACTAGTAAGTATCTTAAAACCTATGGATTGCTATGTGTCCAAAAGAGAATCAAGCATGTGTACAGGGGCATAAACACAGCAGTGATAGGATTGGAGAGGTTCGGTGAGCAAATGAAGACCCTTTGAAGTCATATTGCATGGTACCCATTCCACGGGTTTCAACTACCCACGTTTAAGGTATTCTTCCTTCAGCTAAAACATGCATGTGGAACCCAGAGTATGATCAACCGTGTGAACGGGAGACTTGTTCAAATATGTCTCAGTTTTCCTCCCCTGGTACTCGGGTGCAACATTCCAGATGCTTTACTAACACTCTCCCCACTTGGATAGTCAGCCTTTAACCTCCTGTTTAGCCCAGTTTGCAATTTCTGCGGAAGATGAACAGGAATAGTGAGAACCAATGAGAGACTAGCTGGAGGTGTCTGGACGGGCAAATTTAACTCTCAGTTCCCAACAGGAAGAGGAAATAACCAAAGGCTCAGCGTGCCGTGCCGGAACCAGATTAGGGCCTGAAGCCATCCTGCGGTGTTGCGGCCAGCTCAAAAGAAAGCGAGTTGAAGAAAGGAGCTCAGGGGCACTGTAATTCACAAACCTGCAGAGTTATAAATGACAGCTATCGTCCAAAAATATACTGAAGTAAGGCTGCCAAGAGGACTTGAAAGTGAGGCAGAATTGCAGGAAACCGATTTCAGGATGTAGACTGGAATTGCATTGAAAGCACAGGAAAAGAGGCAGAACGTCCACAATGATGCACTTGGCAAAAAGGGCGTATGCGTTTTTTCCTGAATATATTCAGGAAAAAACGCATACGCCCTTTTTGGCCAACCAAGCAAGCTTGCAAAGGAAATCTGCACTACAATGAAGTCTCACTTCCTCCCGGTCAAAAGGGCCATCTGAAAAAAGTGTAAAATCCAGAAAGGCAGGACAGGCCATGGAGAACTGGGAGCCTTGTTATGCTGATGGGCGGGATGTAAATTGCCAACAGACACTCGGGAGAAGTGTATGGTGTTTCCTGAAACATCCAGAAAACAAAGCAACAGAGCATAGGGCACTTCCACTTATGGTCATATAGCTTAGGGAAATTAAAATCAAAAAGACACAGCCACCCCAATGTTTGGGACGCCTCTGTTTACAAGAACCTCGTTTACCGTACAAGTTCAATATCACAGAAAGTGAAAAATGGATAAAGAACTTGTGGTACTTATGTACAATGCAGTATCACTCAGCAATGAAATCTATGTCATCAGGCCCGTAGCAGCATAATGAGTGGATTCAGGTACGATGATTCTAACTGAAATAAGTCACACAGAAAAAGAAACATCATAAGATATCACTAATACACGGAATGTAAACTTGGCTACACAGGAACTGAATTACAGAACAGAACAGGGTCTCAAATTTAGAAAACCAACTTATGCTTGCTTAAGGGGAAAGGTGAGTTGGGGTGCTGCATAAAACCAGAGATTGAAATGAGCACAGATAAAGTTCCTTAAGCCAAATATGGAATAGACAAGAGCTACTCCTTGCTCAACGAAATGGACTCAACACCGCATATTAAACGCCTAAGAATGTACCTGACTAGTAAGTATCTTAAAACCTATGGATTGCTATGTCTCAGAAAGAGAATCAAGCATGTGTACAGGGGCATAAACGCAGCAGTGATAGGATTGGAGAGGTTCGGTGAGCAAATGAAGATCCTTTGAAGTCATATTGCATGGTACCCATTCCACGGGTCTCAACTACCCAAGTTTAAGGTATTCTTCCTTCAGCTAAAACATGCATGTGAAACCCAGAGTATGATCAACAGTGTGAACGGGAGACGTGTTCAAATATGTCTCAGGTTTCCTCCCCTGGTACTCGGGTGCAACATTCCAGACGCTTTACTAACACTCTCCCCACTTGGAGAGTCACCGCCTTTAACCTCCTGTTTGGCCCAGTTTGCAATTTCTGCGGAAGATGAACAGGAATAGGGAGAACCAATGAGAGACCAGGCGGAGGTGTCTGGACGGGCAAATTTAACTCTCATTTCCCACCAGGAAGAGGAACTAACCAAAGGCTCAGCGTGCCGTGCCGGAACCAGATTAGGGCCTGAAGCCATCCTGCGGTGTTGCGGCCAGCTCAAAAGAAAGCGAGTTGAAGAAAGGAGCTCAGGGGCACTGTAATTCACAAACCTGCAGAGTTATAAATGACAGCTATCGTCCAAAAATATACTGAAGTAAGGCTGCCAAGAGGACTTGAAAGCGGGGCAGAATTGCAGGAAACCGATTTCAGGAGGTAGACTGGAATTGCATTGAAAGCATAGGAAAAGAGGCAGAACGTCCACAATGATGCACTTGGCCAAAAAGGGCGTATGCGTTTTTTCCTGAATATATTCAGGAAAAAACGCATACGCCCTTTTTGGCCAACCAAGCAAGCTTGCAAAGGAAATCTGCACTACAATGAAGTCTCACTTCCCCCCCCCCGGTCAAAAGGGCCATCTGAAAAAAGTGTAAAATCCAGAAAGGCAGGACAGGCCATGGAGAACTGGGAGCCTTGTTATGCTGATGGGCGGGATGTCAATTGCCAACAGACACTCGGGAGAAGTGTATGGTGTTTCCTGAAACATCTAAAAAACAAAGCAACAGAGCCTAGGGCACTTCCACTTATGTTCCTATAGCTTAGGGAAATTAAAATCAAAAAGACACAGCCACCCCAAAGTTTGGGACGCCTCTGTTTACAAGAACCTTGTTTACAGTACAAGTTCAACATCGCAGAAAGTGAAAAATGGATAAAGAAGTTGCGGTATTTACTTACAAAGCAATATCACTCAGCAATGAAATCTATGTCATCAGGCCCTTAGCAGCACAATGAGTGGATTCAGGTATGATGATTCTAACTGAAATAAGTCACACAGAAAAAGAAACATCATAAGATATCAGTAATACATGGAATGTAAACTTGGCCAAACAGGAACTGAATTACAGAACAGAACAGGGTCTCAAATTTAGAAAACCAACTTATGCTTGCTTAAGGGGAAAGGTGAGTTGGGGTGCTGCATAAAACCAGAGATTGAAATGAGCACAGATAAAGTTCCTTAAGCCAAATATGGAATAGACAAGAGCTACTCCTTGCTCAACGAAATGGACTCAACACCGCATATTAAATGCCTAAGAATGTACCTGACTAGTAAGTATCTTAAAACCTATGGATTGCTATGTGTCCAAAAGAGAATCAAGCATGTGTACAGGGGCATAAACACAGCAGTGATAGGATTGGAGAGGTTCGGTGAGCAAATGAAGACCCTTTGAAGTCATATTGCATGGTACCCATTCCACGGGTTTCAACTACCCACGTTTAAGGTATTCTTCCTTCAGCTAAAACATGCATGTGGAACCCAGAGTATGATCAACCGTGTGAACGGGAGACCTGTTCAAATATGTCTCAGTTTTCCTCCCCTGGTACTCGGGTGCAACATTCCAGATGCTTTACTAACACTCTCCCCACTTGGATAGTCAGCCTTTAACCTCCTGTTTAGCCCAGTTTGCAATTTCTGCGGAAGATGAACAGGAATAGTGAGAACCAATGAGAGACTAGCTGGAGGTGTCTGGACGGGCAAATTTAACCCTCAGTTCCCAACAGGAAGAGGAAATAACCAAAGGCTCAGCGTGCCGTGCCGGAACCAGATTAGGGCCTGAAGCCATCCTGCGGTGTTGCGGCCAGCTCAAAAGAAAGCGAGTTGAAGAAAGGAGCTCAGGGGCACTGTAATTCACAAACCTGCAGAGTTATAAATGACAGCTATCGTCCAAAAATATACTGAAGTAAGGCTGCCAAGAGGACTTGAAAGTGAGGCAGAATTGCAGGAAACCGATTTCAGGAGGTAGACTGGAATTGCATTGAAAGCACAGGAAAAGAGGCAGAACGTCCACAATGATGCACTTGGCCAAAAAGGGCGTATGCGTTTTTTCCTGAATATATTCAGGAAAAAACGCATACGCCCTTTTTGGCCAACCAAGCAAGCTTGCAAAGGAAATCTGCACTACAATGAAGTCTCACTTCCCCCCGGTCAAAAGGGCCATCTGAAAAAAGTGTAAAATCCAGAAAGGCAGGACAGGCCATGGAGAACTGGGAGCCTTGTTATGCTGATGGGCGGGATGGAAACTGCCAACAGACACTCGGGAGAAGTGTATGGTGTTTCCTGAAACATCTGAAAAACAAAGCAACAGAGCCTAGGGCACTTCCACTTATGGTCCTATAGCTTAGGGAAATTAAAATCAAAAAGACACAGCCACCCCAAAGTTTGGGACGCCTCTGTTTACAAGAACCTCGTTTACCGTACAAGTTCAATATCACAGAAAGTGAAAAATGGATAAAGAACTTGTGGTACTTACGTACAATGCAGTATCACTCAGCAATAAAATCTATGTCATCAGGCCCGCAGCAGCATAATGAGTGGATTCAGGTACGATGATTCTAACTGAAATAAGTTCCACAGAAAAAGAAACATCATAAGATATCACTAATACACGGAATGTAAACTGAGCTACACAGGAACTGAATTCCAAAACAGAACAGGGTCTCAAATTTAGAAAACCAACTTATGCTTGCTTAAGGGGAAAGGTGAGTTGGGGTGCTGCATAAAACCAGAGATTGAAATGAGCACAGATAAAGTTCCTTAAGCCAAATATGTAATAGACAAGAGCTACTCCTTGCTCAACGAAATGGACTCAAAACCCCATATTAAACGCCTAAGAATATACCTGACTAGTAAGAAACTTAAAACGTATGGATGGCTATGTCTGAAAGAGATCAAGCGTGTGTACAGGGGCATAAACGCAGCAGTGATAGAATTGGAGAGGTTCGGTGAGCAAATGAAGACCCTTTGAAGTCATATTGCATGGTACCCATTCCACGGGTTTCAACTACCCAGGTTTAAGGTATTCTTCCTTCAGCTAAAACATGCATGTGGAACCCAGAGTATGATCAACCGTGTGAACAGGAGAGGTGTTCAAATATGTCTCAGTTTTCCTCCCCTGGTACTCGGGTGCAACATTCCAGACGCTTTACTAACACTCTCCCCACTTGGAGAGTCAGCGCCTTTAACCTCCTGTTTGGCCCAGTTTGCAATTTCTGCGGAAGATGAACAGGAATAGCGAGAACCAATGAGAGACTAGCTGGAGGTGTCTGGACGGGCAAATTTAACTCTTATTTCCCAACAGGAAGAGGAATTAACCAAAGGCTCAGCGTGCCGTCCCGGAACCAGATTAGGGCCTGAAGCCATCCTGCGGTGTTGCGGCCAGCTCACAAGAAAGCGAGTTGAAGAAAGGAGCTCAGGGGTACTGTAATTCACAAACCTGCAGAGTTATAAATGACAGCTATCGTCCAAAAATATACTGAAGTAAGGCTGCCAAGAGGACTTGAAAGCGGGGCAGAATTGCAGGAAACCGATTTCAGGAGGTAGACTGGAATTGCATTGAAAGCATAGGAAAAGAGGCAGAACGTCCACAATGATGCACTTGGCCAAAAAGGGCGTATGCGTTTTTTCCTGAATATATTCAGGAAACAACGCATACGCACTTTTTGGCCAACCAAGCAAGCTTGCAAAGGAAATCTGCACTACAATGAAGTCTCACTTCCCCCCGGTCATAAGGGCCATCTGAAAAAAGTGTAAAATCCAGAAAGGCAGGACAGGCCATGGAGAACTGGGAGCCTTGTTATGCTGATGGGCGGGATGTAAATTGCCAACAGACACTCGGGAGAAGTGTATGGTGTTTCCTGAAATATCCAGAAAACAAAGCAACAGAGCCTAGGGCACTTCCACTTATGGTCCTATAGCTTAGGGAAATTAAAATCAAAAAGACACAGCCACCCCAAAGTTTGGGACGCCTCTGTTTACAAGAACGTCGTTTACCGTACAAGTTCAATATGACAGAAACTGAAAAATGGATAAAGAACTTGTGGTACTTACGTACAATGCAGTATCACTCAGCAATGAAATCTATGTCATCAGGCCCGAAGCAGCATAATGAGTGGATTCAGGTACGATGATTCTAACTGAAATAAGTCACACAGAAAAAGAAACATCATAAGATATCACTAATACACGGAATGTAAACTTGGCTACACAGGAACTGAATTCCAAAACAGAACAGGGTCTCAAATTTAGAAAACCAACTTATGCTTGCTTAAGGGGAAAGGTGAGTTGGGGTGCTGCATAAAACCAGAGATTGAAATGAGCACAGATAAAGTTCCTTAAGCCAAATATGGAATAGACAAGAGCTACTCCTTGCTCAACGAAATGGACTCAACACCCCATATTAAACGCCTAAGAATGTACCTTACTAGTAAGTATCTTAAAACCTATGGATTGCTATGTCTCCAAAAGAGAATCAAGCGTGTGTACAGGGGCATAAACGCAGCAGTGATAGGATTGGAGAGGTTCGGTGAGCAAATGAAGACCCTTTGAAGTCATATTGCATGGTACCCATTCCACGGGTTTCAACTACCCAGGTTTAAGGTATTCTTCCTTCAGCTAAAACATGCATGTGGAACCTAGAGTATGATCAACCATGTGATCGGGAGACGTGTTCAAATATGTCTCAGTTTTCGTACCCTGGTACTCGCGTGCAACATTCCAGACACTTTACTAACACTCTCCCGACTTGGAGAGTCAGTCCCTTTAACCTCCTGTTTGGCCCAGTTTGCAATTTCTGCGGAAGATGAACAGGAATAGGGAGAACCAATGAGAGACTAGCTGGAGGTGTCTGGACGGGCAAATTTAACTCTCATTTCCCACCAGGAAGAGGAATTAACCAAAGGCTCAGCGTGCCGTGCCGGAACCAGATTAGGGCCTGAAGCCATCCTGTGGTGTTGCGGCCAGGTCACAAGAAAGCGAGTTGAAGAAAGGAGCTCAGGGGCACTGTAAATCACAAACCTGCAGAGTTATAAATGACAGCTATCGTCCAAAAATATACTGAAGTAAGGCTGCCAAGAGGACTTGAAAGCGGGGCAGAATTGCAGGAAACCGATTTCAGGAGGTAGACTGGAATTGCATTGAAAGCATAGGAAAAGAGGCAGAACGTCCACAATGATGCACTTGGCCAAAAAGGGCGTATGCGTTTTTTCCTGAATATATTCAGGAAAAAACGCATACGCCCTTTTTGGCCAAGCAAGCAAACTTGCAAAGGAAATCTGCACTACAATGAAGTCTCACTTCCCCCCGGTCAAAAGGGCCATCTGAAAAAAGTGTAAAATCCAGAAAGGCAGGACAGGCCATGGAGAACTGGGAGCCTTGTTATGCTGATGGGCGGGATGTAAATTGCCAACAGACACTCGGGAGAAGTGTATGGTGTTTCCTGAAACATCTAAAAAACAAAGCAACAGAGCCTAGGGCACTTCCACTTATGGTCCTATAGCTTAGGGAAATTAAAATCAAAAACACACAGCCACCCCGAAGTTTGGAACGGCTCTGTTTACAAGAACCTCGTTTACAGTACAAGTTCAACATCGCAGAAAGTGAAAAATGGATAAAGAACTTGTGGTACTTACGTACAATGCAGTATCACTCAGCAATGAAATCTATGTCATCAGGCCCTTAGCAGCACAATGAGTGGATTCAGGTATGATGATTCTAACTGAAATAAGTCACACAGAAAAAGAAACATCATAAGATATCAGTAATACACGGAATGTAAACTTGGCTACACAGGAACTGAATTCCAATACAGAACAGGGTCTCAAATTTAGAAAACCAACTTATGCTTGCTTAAGGGGAAAGGTGAGTTGGGGTTCTGCATAAAACCAGAGATTGAAATGAGCACAGATAAAGTTCCTTAAGCCAAATATGGAATAGACAAGAGCTACTCCTTGCTCAACGAAATGGACTCAACACCGCATATTAAACGCCTAAGAATGTACCTGACTAGTAAGTATCTTAAAACCTATGGATTGCTATGTCTCCAAAAGAGAATCAAGCGTGTGTACAGGGGCATAAACGCAGCAGTGATAGGATTGGAGAGGTTCGGTGAGCAAATGAAGACCCTTTGAAGTCATATTGCATGGTACCCATTCCACGGGTTTCAACTACCCACGTTTAAGGTATTCTTCCTTCAGCTAAAACATGCATGTGGAACCCAGAGTATGATCAACCGTGTGAACGGGAGACCTGTTCAAGTATGTCTCAGTTTTCCTCCCCTGGTACTCGGGTGCAACATTCCAGACGCTTTACTAACACTCTCCCCACTTGGAGAGTCAGCCTTTAACCTCCTGTTTAGCCCAGTTTGCAATTTCTGTGGAAGATGAACAGGAATAGGGAGAACCAATGAGAGACTAGCTGGAGGTGTCTGGACGGGCAAATTTAACTCTCATTTCCCACCAGGAAGAGGAAATAACCAAAGGCTCAGCGTGCCGTGCCGGAACCAGATTAGGGCCTGAAGCCATCCTGCGGTGTTGCGGCCAGCTCAAAAGAAAGCGAGTTGAAGAAAGGAGCTCAGGGGCACTGTAATTCACAAACCTGCAGAGTTATAAATGACAGCTATCGTCCAAAAATATACTGAAGTAAGGCTGCCAAGAGGACTTGAAAGTGGGGCAGAATTGCAGGAAACCGATTTCAGGAGGTAGACTGGAATTGCATTGAAAGCATAGGAAAAGAGGCAGAACGTCCACAAGTATGCACTTGGCCAAAAAGGGCGTATGCGTTTTTTCCTGAATATATTCAGAAAGGCAGGACAGGCCATGGAGAACTGGGAGCCTTGTTATGCTGATGGGCGGGATGTCAATTGCCAACAGACACTCGGGAGAAGTGTATGGTGTTTCCTGAAACATCCAAAAAACAAAGCAACAGAGCCTAGGGCACTTCCACTTATGGTCCTATAGCTTAGGGAAATTAAAATCAAAAAGACACAGCCACCCCAAAGTTTGGGACGCCTCTGTTTACAAGAACCTCGTTTACCGTACAAGTTCAATATCACAGAAAGTGAAAAATGGATAAAGAACTTGTGGTACTTACGTACAATGCAGTATCACTCAGCAATGAAATCTATGTCATCAGGCCCGTAGCAGCATAATGAGTGGATTCAGGTACGATGATTGTAACTGAAATAAGTCACACAGAAAAAGAAACATCATAAGTTATCACTAATACACGGAATGTAAACTTGGCTACACAGGAACTGAATTCCAAAACAGAACAGGGTCTCAAATTTAGAAAACCAACTTCTGCTTGCTTAAGGGGAAAGGTGAGTTGGGGTGCTGCATAAAACCAGAGATTGAAATGAGCACAGATAAAGTTCCTTAAGCCAAATATGGAATAGGCAAGAGCTACTCCTTGCTCAACGAAATGGACTCAAGACCCCATATTAAACGCCTAAGAATGTACCTGACTAGTAAGTATCTTAAAACCTATGGATTGCTATGTCTCCGAAAGAGAATCAAGCATGTGTACAGGGGCATAAACGCAGCAGTGATAGGATTGGAGAGGTTCGGTGTGAAAATGAAGACCCTTTGAAGTCATATTTCATGGTACCCATTCCACGGGTTTCAACTACCCAGGTTTAAAGTATTCTTCCTTCAGCTAAAACATGCATGTGGAACCCAGAGTATGATCAACCGTGTGAACAGGAGACGTGTTCAAATATGTCTCAGTTTTCCTCCCCTGGTACTCGGGTGCAACATTCCAGACGCTTTACTAACACTCTCCCCACTTGGAGAGCCAGCGCCTTTAACCTCCTGTTTGGCCCAGTTTGCAATTTCTGCGAAAGATGAACAGGAATAACGAGAACAAATGAGAGACTAGCTGGAGGTGTCTGGACGGGCAAATTTAACTCTCATTTCCCACCAGGAAGAGGAATTAACCAAAGGCTCAGCGTGCCGTGCCGGAACCAGTTAAGGCCTGAAACCATCCTGCGGTGTTGCGGCCAACTCACAAGAAAGCGAGTTGAAGAAAGGAGCTCAGGGGCACTGTAATTCACAAACCTGCAGAGTTATAAATGACAGCTATCGTCCAAAAATATACTGAAGTAAGGCTGCCAAGAGGACTTGAAAGCGGGGCAGAATTGCAGGAAACCGATTTCAGGAGGTAGACTGGAATTGCATTGAAAGCATAGGAAAAGAGGCAGAACGTCCACAATGATGCACTTGGCCAAAAAGGGCGTATGCGTTTTTTCCTGAATATATTCAGGAAAAAACGCATACGCCCTTTTTGGCCAACCAAGCAAGCTTGCAAAGGAAATCTGCACTACAATGAAGTCTCACTTCCCCCCGGTCAAAAGGGCCATCTGAAAAAAGTGTAAAATCCAGAAAGGCAGGACAGGCCATGGAGAACTGGGAGCCTTGTTATGCTGATGGGCGGGATGTAAATTGCCAACAGACACTTGGGAGAAGTGTATGGTGTTTCCTGAAACATCTAAAAAACAAAGCAACAGAGCCTAGGGCACTTCCACTTATGGTCCTATAGCTTAGGGAAATTAAAATCAAAAAGACACAGCCACCCCAAAGTTTGGGACGCCTCTGTTTACAAGAACCTCGTTTACCGTACACGTTCAACATCGCAGAAAGTGAAAAATGGATAAAGAAGTTGTGGTATTTACTTACAAAGCAATATCACTCAGCAATGAAATCTATGTCATCAGGCCCTTAGCAGCACAATGAGTGGATTCAGGTATGATGATTCTAACTGAAATAAGTCACACAGAAAAAGAAACATCATAAGATATCACTAATACACGGAATGTAAACTTGGCTACACAGGAACTGAATTCCAAAACAGAACAGGGTCTCAAATTTAGAAAACCAACTTATGCTTGCTTAAGGGGAAAGGTGAGTTGGGGTGCTGCATAAAACCAGAGATTGAAATGAGCACAGATAACGTTCTATAAGGCAAATATGGAATAGACAAGAGCTACTCCTTGCTCAACGAAATGGACTCAACACCCCATATTCAACGCCTAGGAATATACCTGCCTAGTAAGAATCATAAAAGCAATGGATTTATATATCTCTGTAAGAGAATCAAGAGTGTGTACAGCGGCATTAAAGCAGTGAAAATCAGCTAAATCCCATATTAAAAATAAATTTCTTAAACAAAACACAATGACAGTGAAATAGAGAGCAATACTTAAGTAATTCATTCAAGGCTTCTGATGCAACCTGCATTTACCATATCTACACCCAGAGCTGGGTGACACATAAGGCTGGACACTTGGGGCTCATAAGATTGGTGAGGTTCGGTGAGCAAATGCAGACCCTTTGAAGTCATATTGCATGGTACCCATTCCATGGGTCTCAACTCTCCAGGTTTAAGGGATTCTTCCTTTAGCTAAAACATGCATGTGGAACCCAGAGTATGATCCACCGTGTAATCGAGAAACGTGTTCAAATGTGTCTCACTTTTCGTTCCCTGGTACTCGGGTGCAACATTCCAGACACTTTACTAACACTCTCCCGACTTGGAGAGTCAGTCCCTTTAACCTCCTGTTTGGCTCAGTTTGCAATTTCTGCGGAAGATGAACAGGAATAGGGAGAACCAATGAGAGACTAGCTGGAGGTGTCTGGACGGGCAAATTTAACTCTCATTTCCCACAGGGAACAGGAATAAACCAAAGGCTCAGCATGCCGTGCCGGAACCAGATTAGGGCCTGAAGCAATCCTGCGGTGTTGTGGCCAGCTCAAAAGAAAGCGAGTTGAAGAAAGGAGCTCAGGGGCACTGTAATTCACAAACCTGCAGATTTATAAATGACAGCTATTGTCCGAAAATATACTGAAGTAGGGCTGCCAAGAGGACTTGAATGCGGGGCAGAATTGCAGGAAACCGATTTCAGGAGGAATCGGAATTGGATTGCATTTAAAACACAGGAAAAGAGGAAGAACTTCGACAATGATGCACTTGGTCAAAAAGGGCGTATGTGTTTTTTCCTGAATATATTCAGGAAAAAACGCATACGCCCTTTTTGGCCAACCAAGCAAGCTTGCAAAGGAAATCTGCACTACAATGAAGTCTCACTTCCCCCCGGTCAAAAGGGCCATCTGAAAAAAGTGTAAAATCCAGAAAGGCAGAACAGGCCACGGAGAACTGGGAGCCTTGTTATGCTGATGGGCGGGATGTAAATTCCCAACAGCCGCTCTGTAGAAGTGTATGGTGTTTCCTGAAACATCTAAAAAACAAAGCAACAGAGCCTAGGGCACTTCCACTTATGGTCCTATAGCTTAGGGAAATTAAAATCAAAAAGACACAGCCACCCCAAAATTTGGGACGGCTCTTTTTACAGGAATCTCTTCTGCGGCACAAGTTAAATATCCCAGAGAGCAAATAATGGATAAAGAAGTTGCGGTACTTATGTACAACAGAATACCACTCAGCAATGAAATCTATGTCACCAGGCCCGTACCAGCATAATGAGTGGATTGAGGCACGATGATTCTAAGTGAAATAAGTCACACAGAAAAAGAAACATCATAAGGTATCACTAATACACGGAATGTGAACTTGGCTACACATGAACTGAATTCCAAAACAGAACAGGGTCTCAAATTTAGAAAACCAACTTATGCTTGCTTAAGGGGGAAGGTGAGTTGGGGTGCTGCATAAAAGCAGAGTTTGAAATTAGCACAGATACCGTTCCATAAGCCAAATATGTAATAGACAAGGCCTACCCCTTGCTCAACGAAATGGATTCAACAATGAGGTATCACCTCACACCTGGTAGAATAAGCATCATAGAAAATCTACAAACAAAAAATGCTGGAAAGGGTGTGGAGAAAAGGAACCCTCTTCCACTATTGTTGGGAATATAAATTGATACAGTCATTATGGAGAACAATATGGAATTTCTTAAGAAACTAACAATAGAATTACCATATGATACAGCAATCCCAGTACTGGACATATACCCAGACAAAACCATAAATCAAAAAGAGTCATTCACCGCAATGCTCATTGCATCACTATTTACAATATCGAGGTAATGGAAGCAACCTAAATGCCCACAGACAGACGAATGCATAAAGCTGTGGTACATATATAAAATGGAATATTACTAAGCCATGAAAAGGAATGAAATTGGGTCATTTGTAGAGACGTCGATGGATCTAGAGACTGTCATACAGAGTGAAGTAAGTCAGAAAGAGAAAAACAAATCTTGTATATTCATGCATATATGTGGAACCTAGAAAAACTGTACAGATTAACCATTTTGCAAGGCATAAATAGAGCAACAGATGTAGACAACAAACGTATGGACAACAAGGGGGGAAAGCTGTTGGGGGGGTGGTGGTGGGAGGAGTTGAGAGACTGGGATTGGCATGTATACATTTATATGTATAAAATAGATAACCAATAAGAACCTGCTGTATAAAAATATAAAATAAAATTCAAAATTAAAAAGAAATAAAATTTAAAAAATAAAACAGAAAAAACAATTATTCCCTGCACATACATGTATTTATATGAATAAATTATTTCCATGCTTATATCTGTAAATACAAAAAAGAGGAATAAAATCTACCTTGAACCAAAAACGAAAAAGAGAAAAAAACACAGAACCCACCAGTTACACAGAGGAAAACCGTATCAGGGTACTTGCTCCAGTTGTAAACAATTCTGAAGTTGGTCAGTGGTGGGGAATCGTCTCCCATTCAGCCAGCAGCCCCCACGCAACAAGCGTCCTCATTGCAAAGCTGGGACACCGTGCCGAGGCATCTGTGAGTAAACGTGAGCTGAGCCCCAGGCCAGTTGCTGCTGAACTATTCCCACCCGTCCCAGGTAAAACACCTGAATATATACAAGGACTTGAAAGCCTAGAGGAAGGGCCATAGAGCCACACGAGTGACAGCATGCCGGCCGACTTGGTGCCTGCAGGCCAGCCAGGATGGTCCTGGCCCTGGGTGCTCTTCTGGAAGATTTCCATTTCCCTGCCTGAGATACCCGTCCTGTCCCTGCCCCCACTGCTTTTTTCCTTCCTCACCTCTGCCCAGGGAGAAATTCCAGCAGCAGGTATGGGTGACACATCCTCTTCTTTAGCAGGTGGCAACCTGGCAACTGCTGCAGAAAGTCCAGCAGAGCCCCACTCACACTGGGCCACCCACAAAGCCGTGGCCTCTCACTCCCTCCCACCAGCCCAGCCCCGAGACTGCTGACAGGGCAGAGAAAATGGCGTCAGGCACGGCTGCAGGGGCTCTTGCTGCCTGGAGTGGTATTTATATTGATCTCAACCCAGGCACACCTGGGGAGGGCTGGCCGGCACGGTAAGGCTGCCCAGGTCAGCCAATCATCACCCCTCAGGGGCTCACAGTTGCAGAAAATGGAACTTGCTGAACCGGCCAGGTCCAAGGAACAGGTGTGGGCTCCTGAGAGTCAGGATAGACAAGGGACTGCAGCTTTGGCTTGTTTTCTAATCATTTTATCTGGCCCATGAGTGGGAGACAACTTCAAGAAAACCCTCTCCTAATGAGAGGAACCCAGGAGTCAGGGAGAGGAGGGGTGGGTGGTGGTTGGAGACAGAGGCCTGGTGCCCCGGGTGCAGTGGAAGTCTCTGGAAGACCAGGTGGAGGGAGGCCTCACGGAGTGATGCCCAGGGTCACAGACCTGTCGCAGCTGCTGTTTGTTAGTTCAAGTCCTGCTCTGAGGTGCTCTGTGTCAGCTCTGAGCGACAGGTGAACTGGGGGTGCTCTGCAATGAGGGCTATGTGCACGGTTCCTGTGTGCCCAGCCCTGCCACGGTACCTGCAAGGGTAGCTCTGTATCCTGGGAGGGGCCTGATCACAAGAGCCCCGTGGGCTGGGGTGGGGGTGGGGTACCTGCCCAGGTGAGCTCCATATTCTGCGATTGGTCTGACCACGAGAGCCCCATGGGCTGCTGGGGACCTGGTAAAGGATGTCAGGACAGTCAGTGAAGCCACCGAGGATATACCTCCAGTTGCTCCTAATTCCTACACCCTGCTGGTCATTCTACCAACCACCAGGACATGGTATTCTGTATTAGTCTTCAATGATGCCTTCTTTTGTATTCCATTAGTCCCAGAGTCACAAGAAATTTTGGCTTGTGAGTGGCAGGACTCAACATACAACTAAAACAATACTTCCGGGCCGTCTGGCCCCAAGGGTGCAAAAATTCCCACACCGTCTTTGGGGAAAGCTTAGCTAAAGACCTAAAAGTTCTACCTCTGGAAAAGGAAACCCTCCTTCAATATGCAGACGACATTCTGATCGCCAGCCCTACTAAGGAGGCCTCTGAACTACCAAGCCAATAAAGGATAGAAGTTGTCCAAGAAAAAGCTCAAATATCACAGACTGCGGTGACCTGCCTGGGCTTCATTCTCACACAAGGTCAGAGAAGCCCATCCCAGGAAAGGGAAGAAACCATTTTCAGCCTTACCCCTTTCTAAAACTAGAAGACAGCTTAGGGGTTCCTGCGGAGGCCAGGGTTTGCTGCTTCTGGATCCCTAACTACAGTCTACTAGCTGGGCCTCTATATGAAACACTGAAAGGAAAAGATGATGATCCTTTTGAATAGAATCCAGAAGTGGCCTTTCAAGAATGGAAAGAGCAGTCAATTCAGACCCTTGCCCTGGAACTCCCTAATTTAGATAAACCCTTTGACCTTTACATTCCCGGTGAAAGGTGAATCGCCATTGGAGAATTAGTGCAAAAACTGGGACCACTTGAAATGGAACAATGCAAGAATGCCATCCAGGTAGGATAAACTACGGTCACTAAGGAGCTTGGCCCACTGCCACATCTGGCCAAGATACTGGCGGTATCTAAAAACCTGGAAATCAGCAGCCCAAAAGGCCACCTCCCTCCTACGGGAAAAGGACCCCACGTGGTGATCCTAACCACCAACCATGCCCTGAAGTTGCAGGGTTCGCTCCGTGGGCACACCGACCTCGAGTGAGGAGGCCCTCCAACTCCAACATCCAGAGAGATAACCGGGGGCAACAGGGCACCATGACGACTCGTGTGAACATCACTTGACCTGGAGTTTCTCTCATAAAACAACAAGAGTGTGTCCCAAAAGAGTAGACTACTGCTTGCAGGACTTACTGCACCCAGAGGGGAGCTAATAATCTTGGCGGGGGAACAGTATACCACACTGTCACCATAGAAAAGCCTACAGACACCGTGATGATGGTGGCCAATAAGACCAGCTGGACTCCTGTTTACTTCAAAAGGCTGTTGACTCAGTAGCCATCATGGTCCTTATCACCACTGACCCTGGACTGTCTGGGAGTTGAGCGGGCAGGGCTCTGACACCTGGTGCTGTTTGTACGTTAATTCAGGGGCCTAATTGAAGAAAGCGCAGACTACTGGTCAGAGCATCTAGGCTGGCAGAAACGGTCAGCCTAAGGTGGCCGAACAAATGTGGGGCGGGGTGAAACCGGCCCCCACAGCGTCTCTGCACATCTCTTTCCTGGACCCTTAAAGGTCATTAGAATCTATAACACTTCCAATGCTGGTGCTCAGGTGGACGAGCAGGGAGGCAGGGGTCCTGGGGACAATCAACGTCACCGGGAGGCTGCTGGGGAGAAGCTCTGACCCTCGCCCCAGGGTATGAGGGCTCCCAACTCAGCACTCAGCAGTTACAGAAGAAGGGTCTGCACCCTCAGCACTCCAAGAATGAGGAACGGGACAAAAGGCAGAGGAGGGGTTTGTCCCCAGCAAAGCCCATTAAAAATCCCTGGGAGATAAAAATAGAATCTGGGCAATAAAGTCAAGTCTAACCTTTTTTATCCTTTGTGCTTTGTCTAATTTCACGTGCTCCTAGGGTCCCGCATGCAGAGGTTCCACACCCGGCACTTCAGACCAGATTTCCTAGTGCAGAATGGCTGGGTCGACACCTCAGCTCCTGGGGCCCAGTGCAGACTCCACGATATAGAGCCTGAGCTACAGCCAACCCGGCCCTCGAGAGCTCCGCCGCCTCCCTCCCTCCCACTGACTCTGACAGGATCTCTACACAGCAGCCCAGCCCACAGCCCACGGGGTAGTGCATGCTCTCACCTCTCCATTCTCTGATCAAAATATAAAGTTTCCTTTGCTTGTGAACCAAACTCAGTCTCGATCTGTTGGCCCCAATGACACTGGGCAGGGGGACACTTGTTGGGGTCCACTCTGGAGGATCAGTAACAGAAATTGAGACTATTGTAACCTCAATGAACAGATGTGTGAGCCAAACTGTAGTTAACATAGAACAGTGTATAAGGCTCGGGTAAAATAAGATGTTTCTAACACTTCCATTTGATATTTCCATCACTTTTTATAAGCAAGTTCAGTGAAAAGGTTTGTCTTATTCGTCAGGTCAATATTAGAGAAACGAAGTGATTTCTTTCCAAGGATGTACATCTAATAATCTTGGTTAAACCTTCAATCTTGTTTTAAATGCTTTTCCATTGAAAATGATACCTCTCTTTCAGCTCCCCCATTTCTGAGAAGTATAAAATCTTATAATTTATTATTACCAAAGGGGAAAGGTGGGAGGAGGGATAAATTAACAGTTTGGAATTAACACATACACACTGCTATGTATAAAATAGATCATCAACAAGGAACTACTGTATAGCACAGGGAACTACACTCAACATTTTGCAATAACCTATAAGGGGAAATAATCTGAAAAAGAATAGATATTTTTATTGACATCATCTATCAATGATAGTTAAAGTGTAGCCTAAGGGAAGCTGGTGGTGAGTGCTTCTGACCCTGAAGACTTCAATCATCTAAAGTTTGGACTCTGCCTACTTCCCAAGGCCCTTAATGAACATATGTGTAGCCGTAGCTTAAAAACTTCCCCAGTTTGGGTTTCGGGGAGACACTGATTTTGAAAAAGCCCTGGTGTTCTCCTTACATGAATGGGACTCTTCCTACTGCTAAAACATGTCTGTCACACCCAGAGGATGGTATACCGTCTGATCGGGAAGAGTTTGGAAAAGGCATCTCATCTCCTCATCTCCTGGTGCTCGGGTTCACCCCTCCAGCGTCTTTACTAACAGTCTCCCCACTTGGAGATGTCAGCACTGTCAACATCCTGTTGCGTACAGTTTGGAATTTGTCCAGAGGATGAAGCGGAAGGATGAGGAACAATGAGAGACAAGTCCTAGGTGTTCAGACAGGCACATGTCACTCTAATTTCCAATCAGGAAGACGAATTGACCAAAGGCTAGGGTTGCCCATGGAAACAGTATAGGGCTTGAGGAAATCCCGCTGCTTTGTGGCCAGTTCCCATAAACACAAGTTGAACAATGGAACTCAGGGGCAGTAAAATTCACAAAACTGCAGAGTTGAAAATATCCATCACTGAAAAATGTCTTGAGGAAAGTCAGAGAAAAGGACTTGTAAGCAAGGGAGAATGGCAGGAAAGGGATTTGAGGAGGTAGAAAGGACTCGCCATTAAGCACAAGAAAAGGAGCTGAACATTGCCAACATTGCCAACATTGCAGTTGGCCAAAAAGGGTGTATGCGTTTTTTTCTGTATATATTCAAGAAAAGGGCATACACTTTTTTAGCCAACCAAACAGGTGGGCACTGGAAGTCAATACTACAAAAGATATCACTTCGCATCAGTCAGAAGAGCCATCCTCATAAAGCGTAAACAACAGAAATGCAGGACAGGGCAACGAGAAGAGGGAGCCCTGTGAGACTTATAGTGGAAATGTATATTGCCAACGGCCATTCTGGAGAAGTGTATTGTGTTTACTAAAGCATCTAAAAAATGAGCTACAGAGCATAGGGCACTTGCACTCATGGGCGTATATCTTGGGAAAAACAAAAATCGAGAGGACACAGGCACCCCAATGTTTACCCCCTCTCTGTTTAAAAGATCCTCGACTAGGATATAACTTAAATGTCTCTGGAGGGAAAAAATGGATAGAGATGTGGTACTTAGGTAGAGTGGAATATTATTCAGCCTGGAAATCAATGAAATATGGCCAGTTGTAACAACTCCGGAGGAGTTACGTATGATCATTCTAAGTGACAGAATTCAAAAAGAAAAAGACACATATCATAAGATATCACTTAAAGGTGGAATCCAAAATGGCTACACATGAAATAAATTACAAAACAAAAACATAGTCAAATATGTAGAAAACACGCATAAGGCTGCTAAACGGGAAAGGTGGGGAGGGGTGAGGCATCATCCAGGAGGTTGAAATTAGCAAAGATACCATTCCAAATACCAAACTGATAATCAACAAGGCCTACACGGTAGCTAAAAGAACTGCACTCAGCACACTCAAGTCACCGGAAAAGAATATATACGACTGGTAAGAATCTGAAAAAGAATTTATTGATGACTCTCTGTACGTGAATCAAGTGGATGTACAGCAGCAAGAAACAGAGCTTTGAAAATCAGCTGTAACCAATATAGTAATAAATTGAAAAAAATAAACGACAGAGAGACAGAGAAAACCTCTTACAACTTTTCCTCAGGGACGGTGATGCAACATGGATTGAACACATCTAGACCCACAGCAGGATGAGACATAAGGCTGGAAACTGTTTGCGCTAAGAGAAATGTGAGGTTGGGTGAGGAAATGCACACCCTTTAAAGTAATACTACCTGGTACCCATTCAATGGGTCCCAAATCTGCAGGTTCAAGGGATCTTCCTACAGCTAAAACATGCATGGAAAACCCAGAGGACTGTACACCATGTGATCGGGAGATGTGTCTAAAATGCACCTCATTTATCCTCTCCTGGTGCTCCTGTTCACCATTCCAGCCATGTTACTTAGAATCTCCCCACTTGGAGAATCAGCACATTTAAACTTCTGTTTCACACATTTTGCAAATTGTGAGGAGGATGAACGGGAAGAGGGGGAACCAATGAGAGAATAGTTGTAGGGGTTTGGACGGGCACATATCACTCTAATTTCCCATTAAGAATAAGAATTAAAGAAAGGCTCAGCCTGCCTCGCCGGAGCCAAAATAGGGCCTGAAGCAATCCTGCGGGTTTGAGGACAGCTCACAAAAGAGCAACTTAAAAAATGGAGCTCAGGGTCACTGCAATTCACAAACCTGCAGAGTTATAAATGAAAACTAATGTCCAAAAATATGTTGAGGTAAGGCAAAGAAGAGGATCTGAATGCAAGACAGAATTGCAAGAAACAGATTTCAAGAGATAGATTGGACTCGTCTTTAATGCACATGAAAAGCGGCAGAATTTCGACAATGATGCAGTTGGCCCAAAAGGGCGTATGCGTTTTTTCCTGATTATATCCAGGAAAAAACGCATACGCACTTTATGGGCAACGAAGCAAGTAAGCAATGCAAATGTGCACAACAAAGAAGTCTCACTTCCCACCGGTCAAAAGGGCCATCCTAAAAAAGTGTAAAATCCAGAAAGGCAGGACAGGCCATGGAGAACAGGGAGCCTTTATACGCTGATGGGCAGTGTGTGAACTGCCGAGAGCCACTCTGGAGAAGTGTATGGTGGTTCCTAAATCATCTAAAAAACAGAGCGACAGAGCATAGGACACTTCCAATCATGGGAGTATATCTAGGGAAGTCTAAAAATCAACAAGACACAAGCACACCACAGTTTAGGGCTACTCTGTTTACAAGAACCTCAACTTCAGTACACCTTAAATATCCCAGGAAAGAGAACAATGGATAAAGAAGATGTGGTACTTATGTACAATGGAATATCTCTTCACCATGAAATCAATGTAATAAGGCTAGTAGAAGGATAAAGAGTGGATTTAGGTCCGATAATACTACTTGAAATAAGTCAAACAGAAAAAGAAACATATCATAAGATATCACTTATAGAGGGAGGGTAAATATGGCTGCACAAGAAATGAATTACAGAACAGAACAGTGTCTCACATTTAGAAAACACACTTATGTCAGCTTAAGGGGAAAGGAGAGGTGGGGTGATGCATAAAACCAGAGTTTGAAATTAGCACAGATACCGTTCAATAAACCAAATAGGTATTAGACAAGATCTACACCTTGCTCAATGAACTGGCCTCAACACACCCTATACACCGCAGAGAAATATATCTGAGTAATAAGAATCTTAAAACCCATGTATTGATATATCTCCATAAGGGAATCAAGTGTGTGCAGAGCGGCACAAACACAGCAGTGAAAATGAGCTAAACCCCATTATAGAAATAAATTTTAAAAAGAAAACGCTGAAACAATGAAAGGGAGAAAAATTCTTACAAAATTCGCTCAGGGGATGTGATGCAACCTGGATTGACCACATATAAACCCACAGCTGGATAAGACATAAGGCTGGACACTTGGGGCTGAGAGGATTGGTGAGCTTTGGTGAGCAACTGCCGAAAGTTTAATGCAATACTTCATGCTACTCAGTCCAAGGGTCCCAACACTCCAGGTTGAAGGGAATCTTCCTACAGCTAAACCATGCTTGGGAAACCCAGCGACTGGTATACCATATGATCGGGAAAGGTTTCTAAAACGCACCTCATTTTTCCTCTCCTGGGGCTGCGGATCGACATTCCAGCCGCTTTACTAACAACATCCCCACATGGAGTCAATGCCTTTAAGTTCTGGTATCGCACAGTCTGCAGTTAGTGTGGAGGATGAATGGGAATAGGGGGAACCAGTGAGAAACAAGCTGTAGCGGTTTCAATGGGCACATGTCACTCTAATGCCACATCAGTAAGAAGAATTAACCAAAGGCACAGCAAGGTGCCCCAGAAGAAAAATAGGGCTTCAAGGAATCCTGTGGTTATGGGGCAAGACCACAAAAATAAGAGCTGAAAAGTGGGGCTAAGGGCCACCGCAATTCAAAAACCTGCAGAGTTATAAAGGCCAACTATTTTCAAAAAATATATTGAGGTAAGGCTATGAAGAGACATAGAAAGCAAGGCAGAATTGCAGGAAACCGATTTCAGGAGGTAGACTGGAATTGCATTGAAAACATATGAAGAGAGTCAGAACCTCGACAATGATGCACTTGGCCAAAAAGGGCCTATGTGTTTTTTCCTGAATATATTCAGGAAAAAACGCATACACACTTTTTGGCCAACCAAGCAAGCTTGCAAAGGAAATCTGCACTACAATGAAGTCTCACTTCCACCTGCTCAAAAGGGCCATCTGAAAAAAGTGTAAAATCCATAAAGGCACGACAGGGCATGGAAAACTGGGAGCCTTCTTATGCTGATGTGCGGGATGTAAATTGCCAACAGCCACTCTGGAGAAGTGTATGGTGTTTCCTGAAACATCTAAAAAACAAAGCAACAGAGCCTAGGGCACTTCCACTTATGGTCCTATAGCTTAGGGAAATTAAAATCAAAAAGATACAGCCACCCCAATGTTTGGGACGCCTCTGTTTACAAGAACCTCGTTTACTGTACAAGTTCAATATCACAGAAAGTGAAAAATGGATAAAGAACTTGTGGTACTTACGTACAATGCAGTATCACTCAGCAGTGAAATCTATGTCATCAGGCCCGTAGCAGCACAATGAGTGCATTCAGGTACGATGATTCTAACTGAAATAAGTCACACAGAAAAAGAAACATCATAAGATATCAGTAATACACGGAATGTAAACTTGGCTACACAGGAACTGAATTACAGAACAGAACAGGGTCTCAAATTTAGAAAACCAACTTATGCTTGTTTAAGGGTAAAGGTGAGTTGGGGTGCTGCATAAAACCAGAGATTGAAATGAGCACAGATAAAGTTCCTTAAGCCAAATATGGAATAGACAAGAGCTACTCCTTGCTCAACGAAATGGACTCAACACCGCATATTAAACGCCTAAGAATGTACCTGACTCTTAAATATCTTAAAACCTATGGATTGCTATGTCTCCGAAAGAGAATCAAGCATGTGTACAGGGACATAAACGCAGCAGTGATAGGATTGGAGAGGTTCGGTGAGCAAATGAAGACCCTTTGAAGTCATATTGCATGGTACCCATTCCACGGGTTTCAACTACCCAGGTTTAAGGTATTCTTCCTTCAGCTAAAACATGCATGTGGAACCTAGAGTATGATCAACCATGTGATCGGGAGACGTGTTCAAATATGTCTCAGTTTTCGTACCCTGGTACTCGGGTGCAACATTCCAGACGCTTTACTAACACTCTCCCGACTTGGAGAGTCAGTTCCTTTAACCTCCTGTTTGGCCCAGTTTGCAATTTCTGCGGAAGATGAACAGGAATAGCGAGAACCAATGAGAGACTAGCTGGAGGTGTCTGGACGGGCAAATTTAACTCTCATTTCCCACCAGGAAGAGGAAAGAACCAAAGGCTCAGCGTGCCGTGCCGGAACCAGATTAGGGCCTGAAGCCATCCTGCGGTGTTGCGGCCAGCTCACAAGAAAGCGAGTTGAAGAAAGGAGCTCAGGGGCACTGTAATTCACAAACCTGCAGAGTTATAAATGACAACTATCGTCCAAAAATATACTGAAGTAAGGCTGCCAAGAGGACTTGAAAGCGGGGCAGAATTGCAGGAAACCGATTTCAGGAGGTAGACTGGAATTGCATTGAAAGCATAGGAAAAGAGGCAGAACGTCCACAATGATGCACTTGGCCAAAAAGGGCGTATGCGTTTTTTCCTGAATATATTCAGGAAAAAACGCATACGCCCTTTTTGGCCAACCAAGCAAGCTTGCAAAGGAAATCTGCACTACAATGAAGTCTCACTTCCCCCCCCTCCCGGTCAAAAGGGCCATCTGAAAAAAGTGTAAAATCCAGAAAGGCAGGACAGGCCATGGAGAACTGGGAGCCTTGTTATGCTGATGGGCGGGATGTAAATTGCCAACAGACACTCGGGAGAAGTGTATGGTGTTTCCTGAAACATCTAAAAAACAAAGCAACAGAGCCTAGGGCACTTCCACTTATGGTCCTATAGCTTAGGGAAATTAAAATCAAAAAGATACAGCCACCCCAATGTTTGGGACGCCTCTGTTTACAAGAACCTCGTTTACTGTACAAGTTCAATATCACAGAAAGTGAAAAATGGATAAAGAACTTGTGGTACTTACGTACAATGCACTATCACTCAGCAGTGAAATCTATGTCATCAGGCCCGTAGCAGCACAATGAGTGGATTCAGGTACGATGATTCTAACTGAAATAAGTCACACAGAAAAAGAAACATCATAAGATATCAGTAATACACGGAATGTAAACTTGGCTACACAGGAACTGAATTACAGAACAGAACAGGGTCTCAAATTTAGAAAACCAACTTATGCTTGTTTAAGGGTAAAGGTGAGTTGGGGTGCTGCATAAAACCAGAGATTGAAATGAGCACAGATAAAGTTCCTTAAGCCAAATATGGAATAGACAAGAGCTACTCCTTGCTCAATGAAATGGACTCAACACCGCATATTAAACGCCTAAGAATGTACCTGACTAGTAAGTATCTTAAAACCTATGGATTGCTATGTCTCCGAAAGAGAATCAAGCATGTGTACAGGGGCATAAACGCAGCAGTGATAGGATTGGAAAGGTTCGGTGAGCAAATGAAGACCCTTTGAAGTCATATTGCATGGTACCCATTCCACGGGTTTCAACTACCCAGGTTTAAGGTATTCTTCCTTCAGCTAAAACATGCATGTGGAACCTAGAGTATGATCAACCATGTGATCGGGAGACGTGTTCAAATATGTCTCAGTTTTCGTACCCTGGTACTCGGGTGCAACATTCCAGACGCTTTACTAACACTCTCCCGACTTGGAGAGTCAGTCCCTTTAACCTCCTGTTTGGCCCAGTTTGCAATTTCTGCGGAAGATGAACAGGAATAGCGAGAACCAATGAGAGACTAGCTGGAGGTGTCTGGACGGGCAAATTTAACTCTCATTTCCCACCAGGAAGAGGAAAGAACCAAAGGCTCAGCGTGCCGTGCCGGAACCAGATTAGGGCCTGAAGCCATCCTGCGGTGTTGCGGCCAGCTCACAAGAAAGCGAGTTGAAGAAAGGAGCTCAGGGGCACTGTAATTCACAAACCTGCAGAGTTATAAATGACAACTATCGTCCAAAAATATACTGAAGTAAGGCTGCCAAGAGGACTTGAAAGCGGGGCAGAATTGCAGGAAACCGATTTCAGGAGGTAGACTGGAATTGCATTGAAAGCATAGGAAAAGAGGCAGAACGTCCACAATGATGCACTTGGCCAAAAAGGGCGTATGCGTTTTTTCCTGAATATATTCAGGAAAAAACGCATACGCCCTTTTTGGCCAACCAAGCAAGCTTGCAAAGGAAATCTGCACTACAATGAAGTCTCACTTCCCCCCGGTCAAAAGGGCCATCTGAAAAAAGTGTAAAATCCAGAAAGGCAGGACAGGCCATGGAGAACTGGGAGCCTTTTTATGCTGATGGGCGGGATGTAAATTGCCAACAGACACTCGGGAGAAGTGTATGGTGTTTCCTGAAACATCTAAAAAACAAAGCAACAGAGCCTAGGGCACTTCCACTTATGGTCCTATAGCTTAGGGAAATTAAAATCAAAAAGATACAGCCACCCCAATGTTTGGGACGCCTCTGTTTACAAGAACCTCGTTTACTGTACAAGTTCAATATCACAGAAAGTGAAAAATGGATAAAGAACTTGTGGTACTTACGTACAATGCAGTATCACTCAGCAGTGAAATCTATGTCATCAGGCCCGTAGCAGCACAATGAGTGGATTCAGGTACGATGATTCTAACTGAAATAAGTCACACAGAAAAAGAAACATCATAAGATATCAGTAATACACGGAATGTAAACTTGGCTACACAGGAACTGAATTACAGAACAGAACAGGGTCTCAAATTTAGAAAACCAACTTATGCTTGTTTAAGGGTAAAGGTGAGTTGGGGTGCTGCATAAAACCAGAGATTGAAATGAGCACAGATAAAGTTCCTTAAGCCAAATATGGAATAGACAAGAGCTACTCCTTGCTCAATGAAATGGACTCAACACCGCATATTAAACGCCTAAGAATGTACCTGACTCTTAAGTATCTTAAAACCTATGGATTGCTATGTCTCCGAAAGAGAATCAAGCATGTGTACAGGGACATAAACGCAGCAGTGATAGGATTGGAGAGGTTCGGTGAGCAAATGAAGACCCTTTGAAGTCATATTGCATGGTACCCATTCCACGGGTTTCAACTACCCAGGTTTAAGGTATTCTTCCTTCAGCTAAAACATGCATGTGGAACCTAGAGTATGATCAACCATGTGATCGGGAGACGTGTTCAAATATGTCTCAGTTTTCGTACCCTGGTACTCGGGTGCAACATTCCAGACGCTTTACTAACACTCTCCCGACTTGGAGAGTCAGTCCCTTTAACCTCCTGTTTGGCCCAGTTTGCAATTTCTGCGGAAGATGAACAGGAATAGCGAGAACAAATGAGAGACTAGCTGGAGGTGTCTGGACGGGCAAATTTAACTCTCATTTCCCACCAGGAAGAGGAAAGAACCAAAGGCTCAGCGTGCCGTGCCGGAACCAGATTAGGGCCTGAAGCCATCCTGCGGTGTTGCGGCCAGCTCACAAGAAAGCGAGTTGAAGAAAGGAGCTCAGGGGCACTGTAATTCACAAACCTGCAGAGTTATAAATGACAACTATCGTCCAAAAATATACTGAAGTAAGGCTGCCAAGAGGACTTGAAAGCGGGGCAGAATTGCAGGAAACCGATTTCAGGAGGTAGACTGGAATTGCATTGAAAGCATAGGAAAAGAGGCAGAACGTCCACAATGATGCACTTGGCCAAAAAGGGCGTATGCGTTTTTTCCTGAATATATTCAGGAAAAAACGCATACGCCCTTTTTGGCCAACCAAGCAAGCTTGCAAAGGAAATCTGCACTACAATGAAGTCTCACTTCCCCCCGGTCACAAGGGCCATATGAAAAAAGTGTAAAATCCAGAAAGGCAGGACAGGCCATGGAGAACTGGGAGCCTTGTTATGCTGATGGGCGGGATGTAAGTTGCCAACAGACACTCGGGAGAAGTGTATGGTGTTTCCTGAAACGTCTAAAAAACAAAGCAACAGAGCCTAGGGCACTTCCACTTATGGTCCTATAGCTTAGGGAAATTAAAATCAAAAAGATACAGCCACCCCAATGTTTGGGACGCCTCAGTTTACAAGAACCTCGTTTACCGTACAAGTTCAATATCACAGAAAGTGAAAAATGGATAAAGAACTTGTGGTACTTACGTACAATGCAGTATCACTCAGCAGTGAAATCTATGTCATCAGGCCCATAGCAGCACAATGAGTGGATTCAGGTACGATGATTCTAACTGAAATAAGTCACACAGAAAAAGAAACATCATAAGATATCAGTAATACACGGAATGTAAACTTGGCTACACAGGAACTGAATTACAGAACAGAACAGGGTCTCAAATTTAGAAAACCAACTTATGCTTGTTTAAGGGTAAAGGTGAGTTGGGGTGCTGCATAAAACCAGAGATTGAAATGAGCACAGATAAAGTTCCTTAAGCCAAATATGGAATAGATAAGAGCTACTCCTTGCTCAACGAAATGGACTCAACACCGCATATTAAACGCCTAAGAATGTACCTGACTCTTAAGTATCTTAAAACCTATGGATTGCTATGTCTCCGAAAGAGAATCAAGCATGTGTACAGGGACATAAACGCAGCAGTGATAGGATTGGAGAGGTTCGGTGAGCAAATGAAGACCCTTTGAAGTCATATTGCATGGTACCCATTCCACGGGTTTCAACTACCCAGGTTTAAGGTATTCTTCCTTCAGCTAAAACATGCATGTGGAACCTAGAGTATGATCAACCATGTGATCGGGAGACGTGTTCAAATATGTCTCAGTTTTCGTACCCTGGTACTCCGGTGCAACATTCCAGACGCTTTACTAACACTCTCCCGACTTGGAGAGTCAGTCCCTTTAACCTCCTGTTTGGCCCAGTTTGCAATTTCTGCGGAAGATGAACAGGAATAGCGAGAACCAATGAGAGACTAGCTGGAGGTGTCTGGACGGGCAAATTTAACTCCAATTTCCCACCAGGAAGAGGAAATAACCAAAGGCTCAGCGTGCCGTGCCGGAACCAGATTAGGGCCTGAAGCCATCCTGCGGTGTTGCGGCCAGCTCACAAGAAACCGAGTTGAAGAAAGGAGCTCAGGGGCACTGTAATTCACAAACCTGCAGAGTTATAAATGACAACTATCGTCCAAAAATATACTGAAGTAAGGCTGCCAAGAGGACTTGAAAGCGGGGCAGAATTGCAGGAAACCGATTTCAGGAGGTAGACTGGAATTGCATTGAAAGCATAGGAAAAGAGGCAGAACGTCCACAATGATGCACTTGGCCAAAAAGGGCGTATGCGTTTTTTCCTGAATATATTCAGGAAAAAACGCATACGCCCTTTTTGGCCAACCAAGCAAGCTTGCAAAGGAAATCTGCACTACAATGAAGTCTCACTTCCCCCCCCTCCCGGTCAAAAGGGCCATCTGAAAAAAGTGTAAAATCCAGAAAGGCAGGACAGGCCATGGAGAACTGGGAGCCTTGTTATGCTGATGGGCGGGATGTAAATTGCCAACAGACACTCGGGAGAAGTGTATGGTGTTTCCTGAAACATCTAAAAAACAAAGCAACAGAGCCTAGGGCACTTCCACTTATGGTCCTATAGCTTAGGGAAATTAAAATCAAAAAGACACAGCCACCCCAATGTTTGGGACGCCTCTGTTTACAAGAACCTCGTTTACCGTACAAGTTCAATATCACAGAAAGTGAAAAATGGATAAAGAACTTGTGGTACTTACGTACAATGCAGTATCACTCAGCAATGAAATCTATGTTATCAGGCCCGTAGTAGCACAATGAGTGGATTCAGGTACGATGATTCTAACTGAAATAAGTCACACAGAAAAAGAAACATCATAAGATATCAGTAATACACGGAATGTAAACTTGGCTACACAGGAACTGAATTACAGAACAGAATAGGGTCTCAAATTTAGAAAACCAACATATGCTTGCTTAAGGGGAAAGGTGAGTTGGGGTGCTGCATAAAACCAGAGATTGAAATGAGCACAGATAAAGTTCCTTAAGCCAAATATGGAATAGACAAGAGCTACTCCTTGCTCAACGAAATGGACTCAACACCCCATATTAAACGCTTAAGAATGTACCTGACTAGTAAGTATCTTAAAACCTATGGATTGCTATGTCTCCATAAGAGAATCAAGCGTGTGTACAGGGGCATAAACGCAGCAGTGATAGGATTGGAGAGGTTCGGTGAGCAAATGAAGACCCTTTGAAGTCATATTGCATGGTACACATTACACGGGTCTCAACTCTCCAGGTTTAAGGTATTCTTCCTTCAGCTAAATGATGCATGTGGAACCCAGAGTATGATCAACCGTGTGAACGGGAGACGTGTTCAAATATGTCTCAGTTTTCCTCCCCTGGTACTCGGGTGCAACATTCCAGACGCTTTACTAACACTCTCCCGACTTGGAGAGTCAGCGCCTTTAACCTCCTGTTTGGCCCAGTTTGCAATTTCGGCGGAAGATGAACAGGAATAGGGAGAACCAATGAGAGACTAGCTGGAGGTGTCTGGACGGGCAAATTTAACTCTCATTTCCCACCAGGAAGAGGAAATAACCAAAGGCTCAGCATGCCGTGCCGGAACCAGATTAGGGCCTGAAGCCATCCTGTGGTGTTGCGGCCAGCTCACAAGAAAGCGAGTTGAAGAAAGGAGCTCAGAGGCACTGTAATTCACAAACCTGCAGAGTTAAAAATGACAGCTATCGTCCAAAAATATACTGAAGTAAGGCTGCCAAGAGGACTTGAAAGCGGGGCAGAATTGCAGGAAACCGATTTCAGGAGGTAGACTGGAATTGCATTGAAAGCATAGGAAAAGAGGCAGAACGTCCACAATGATGCACTTGGCCAAAAAGGGCGTATGCGTTTTTTCCTGAATATATTCAGGAAAAAACGCATACGCCCTTTTTGGCCAACCAAGCAAGCTTGCAAAGGAAATCTGCACTACAATGAAGTCTCACTTCCCCCTGGTCAAAAGGGCCATCTGAAAAAAGTGTAAAATCCAGCAAGGCAGGACAGGCCATGGAGAACTGGGAGCCTTGTTATGCTGATGGGCGGGATGTAAATTGCCAACAGACACTCAGGAGAAGTGTATGGTGTTTCCTGAAACATCTAAAAAACAAAGCAACAGAGCCTAGGGCACTTCCACTTATGGTCCTATAGCTTAGGGAAATTAAAATCAAAAAGACACAGCCACTCCAAAATTTGGGGCGCCTCTGTTTACAAGAACCTCGTTTACAGTAGAAGTTCAACATCGCAGAAAGTGAAAAATGGATAAAGAAGTTGTGGTATTTACTTACAAAGCAATATCACTCAGCAATGAAATCTATGTCATCAGGCCCTTAGCAGCACAATGAGTGGATTCAGGTATGATGATTCTAACTGAAATAAGTCACACAGAAAAAGAAACATCATAAGATATCACTAATACACGGAATGTAAACTTGGCTACACAGGAACTGAATTCCAAAACAGAACAGCGTCTCAAATTTAGAAAACCAACTTATGCTTGCTTAAGGGGAAAGGTGAGTTGGGGTGCTGCATAAAACCAGAGATTGAAATGAGCACAGATAAAGTTCCTTAAGCCAAATATGCAATAGACAAGAGCTACTCCTTGCTCAAAGAAATGGACTCAACACCCCATATTAAACGCCTAAGAATGTACCTGACTAGTATCTTAAAACATATGGATTGCTATTTCTCCATAAGAGAATCAAGCGTGTGTACAGGGGCATTAACGCAGCAGTGATAGGATTGGACAGGTTCGGTGAGCAGATGAAGACCCTTTGAAGTCATATTGCATGGTACCCATTCCACGGGTTTCAACTACCCACGTTTAAGGTATTCTTCCTTCAGCGAAAACATGCATGTGGAACCCAGAGTATGATCAACCGTGTGAACGGGAGACGTGTTCAAATATGTCTCAGTTTTCCTCCCCTGGTACTCGGGTGCAACATTCCAGATGCTTTACTAACACTCTCCCCACTTGGAGAGTCAGCGCCTTTAACCTCCTGTTTGGCCCAGTTTGCAATTTCTGCGGAAGATGAACAGGAATAGGGAGAACCAATGAGAGACTAGCTGGAGGTGTCTGGACGGGCAAATTTAACTCTCATTTCCCACCAGGAAGAGGAAATAACCAAAGGCTCAGCGTGCCGTGCCGGAACCAGATTAGGGCCTGAAGCCATCCTGCGGTGTTGCGGCCAGGTCACAAGAAAGCGAGTTGAAGAAAGGAGCTCAGGGGCACTGTAATTCACAAACCTGCAGAGTTATAAATGACAGCTATCGTCCAAAAATATACTGAAGTAAGGCTGCCAAGAGGACTTGAAAGCGGGGCAGAATTGCAGGAAACCGATTTCAGGAGGTAGACTGGAATTGCATTGAAAGCATAGGAAAAGAGGCAGAACGTCCACAATGATGCACTTGGCCAAAAAGGGCGTATGCGTTTTTTCCTGAATATATTCAGGAAAAAACGCATACGCCCTTTTTGGCCAACCAAGCAAGCTTGCAAAGGAAATCTGCACTACAATGAAGTCTCACTTCCCCCCGGTCAAAAGGGCCATCTGAAAAAAGTGTAAAATCCAGAAAGGCAGGACAGGCCATGGAGAACTGGGAGCCTTGTTATGCTGATGGGCGGGATGTAAATTGCCAACAGACACTCGGGAGAAGTGTATGGTGTTTCCTGAAACATCTAAAAAACAAAGCAACAGAGCCTAGGGCACTTCCGCTTATGGTCCTATAGCTTAGGGAAATTAAAATCAAAAAGACACAGCCACCCCAAAGTTTGGGACGCCTCTGTTTACAAGAACCTCGTTTACAGTACAAGTTCAACATCGCAGAAAGTGAAAAATGGATAAAGAAGTTGTGGTATTTACTTAAAAAGCAATATCACTCAGCAATGAATTCTATGTCATCAGGCCCTTAGCAGCACAATGAGTGGATTCAGGTATGATGCTTCTAACTGAAATAAGTCACACAGAAAAAGAAACATTATAAGATATCACTAATACATGGAATGTAAACTTGGCTACACAGGAACTGAATTCCAAAACAGAACATGGTCTCAAATTTAGAAAACCAACTTATGCTTGCTTAAGGGGAAAGGTGAGTTGGGGTGCTGCATAAAACCAGAGATTTAAATGAGCACAGATAAAGTTCCTTAAGCCAAATATGGAATAGACAAGAGCTACTCCTTGCTCAACGAAATGGACTCAACACCGCAAATTAAACGCCTAAGAATGTACCTGACTAGTAAGTATCTTAAAACCTATGGATTGCTATGTCTCCGAAAGAGAATCAAGCGAGTGTACAGGGGCATAAACGCAGCAGTGATAGGATTGGAGAGGTTCGGTGAGCAAATGAAGACCCTTTGAAGTCATATTGCATGGTACCCATTCCACGGGTTTCAACTACCCAGGTTTAAGGTATTCTTCCTTCAGCTAAAACATGCATGTGGAACCTAGAGTATGATCAACCATGTGATCGGGAGACGTGTTCAAATATGTCTCAGTTTTCCTCCCCTGGTACACGGGTGCAACATTCCAGACGCTTTACTAACACTCTCCCGACTTGGAGAGTCAGTCCCTTTAACCTCCTGTTTGGCCCAGTTTGCAATTTCTGCGGAAGATGAACAGGAATAGGGAGAACCAATGAGAGACTAGCTGGAGGTGTCTGGACGGGCAAATTTAACTCTCATTTCCCACCAGGAAGAAGAATTAACCAAAGGCTCAGCGTGCTGTGCCGGAACCAGATTAGGGCCTGAAGCCATCCTGCGGTGTTGCGGCCAGCTCACAAGAAAGCGAGTTGAAGAAAGGAGCTCAGGGGCACTGTAATTCACAAACCTGCAGAGTTATAAATGACAGCTATCGTCCCAAACTATACTAAAGTAAGGCTGCCAAGAGGACTTGAAAGCGGGGTAGAATTGCAGGAAACCGATTTCAGGAGGTAGACTGGAATTGCATTGAAAGCATAGGAAAAGAGGCAGAACGTCCACAATGATGCACTTGGCCAAAAAGGGCGTATGCGTTTTTTTCTGAATATATTCAGGAAAAAACGCATACGCCCTTTTTGGCCAACCAAGCAAACTTGCAAAGGAAATCTGCACTACAATGAAGTCTCACTTCCCCCCGGTCAAAAGGGCCATCTGAAAAAAGTGTAAAATCCAGAAGGCAGGACAGGCCATGGAGAACTGGGAGCCTTGTTATGCTGATGGGCGGGATGTAAATTGCCAACAGACACTCGGGAGAAGTGTATGGTGTTTCCTGAAACATCTAAGAAAGAAAGCAACAGAGCCTAGGGCACTTCCACTTATGGTCCTATAGCTTAGGGAAATTGAAATCAAAACGACACAGCCACCCCAAAGTTTGGGACGCCTCTGTTTACAAGAACCTCGTTTACCGTACAAGTTCAAAATCACAGAAAGTGAAAAATGGATAAAGAACTTGTGGTACTTACGTACAATGCAGTATCACTCAGCAATGAAATCTATGTCATCAGGCCCGTAGCAGCATAATGAGTGGATTCAGGTATGATGATTCTAACTGAAATAATTCACACAGAAAAAGAAACATCATAAGATATCACTAATACACGGAATGTAAACTTGGTTACACAGGAACTGAATTCCAAAACAGAACAGGGTCTCAAATTTAGAAAACCAACTTATGCTTGCTTAAGGGGAAAGGTGAGGTGGGGTGCTGCATAAAACCAGAGATTGAAATGAGCACAGATAAAGTTCCTTAAGCCAAATATGGAATAGACAAGAGCTACTCCTTGCTCAACGAAATGGACTCAACACCGCATATTAAACGCCTAAGAATGTACCTGAATAGTAAGTATCTTAAAACCTATGGATTGCTATGTCTCCAAAAGAGAATCAAGCATGTGTGCAGGGGCATAAACGCAGCAGGGATAGGATTGGAGCGGTTCGGTGAGCAAATGAAGACCCTTTGAAGTCATATTGCATGGTACCCATTCCACGGGTTTCAACTACCCAGGTTTAAAGTATTCTTCCTTCAGCTAAAACATGCATGTGGAACCCAGAGTATGATCAACCGTGTGAACGGGAGACATGTTCAAATATGTCTCAGTTTTCCTCCCCTGGTACTCGGGTGCAACATTCCAGACGCTTTACTAACACTCTCCCCACTTGGAGAGTCAGCGCCTTTAACCTCCTGTTTGGTCCAGTTTGCAATTTCTGCGGAAGATGAACAGGAATAATGAGAACCAATGAGAGACTAGCTGGAGGTGTCTGGACGGGCAAATTTAACTCTCATTTCCCACCAGGAAGAGGAAATAACCAAAGGCGCAGCGTGCCGTGCCGGAACCAGATTAGGGCCTGAAGCCATCCTGCGGTGTTGCGGCCAGCTCACAAGAAAGCGAGTTGAAGAAAGGAGCTCAGGGGCACTGTAATGCACAAACCTGCAGAGTTATAAATGACAGCTATCGTCCAAAAATATACTGAAGTAAGGCTGCCAAGAGAACTTGAAAGCGGGGCAGAATTGCAGGAAACCGATTTCAGGAGGTAGACTGGAATTGCATTGAAAGCATAGGAAAAGAGGCAGAACGTCCACAATGATGCACTTGGCCAAAAAGGGCGTATGCGTTTTTTCCTGAATATATTCAGGAAAAAACGCATACGCCCTTTTTGGCCAACCAAGCAAGCTTGCAAAGGAAATCTGCACTACAATGAAGTCTCACTTCCCCCTGGTCAAAAGGGCCATCTGAAAAAAGTGTAAAATCCAGCAAGGCAGGACAGGCCATGGAGAACTGGGAGCCTTGTTATGCTGATGGGCGGGATGTAAATTGCCAACAGACACTCAGGAGAAGTGTATGGTGTTTCCTGAAACATCTAAAAAACAAAGCAACAGAGCCTAGGGCACTTCCACTTATGGTCCTATAGCTTAGGGAAATTAAAATCAAAAAGACACAGCCACTCCAAAATTTGGGGCGCCTCTGTTTACAAGAACCTCGTTTACAGTAGAAGTTCAACATCGCAGAAAGTGAAAAATGGATAAAGAAGTTGTGGTATTTACTTACAAAGCAATATCACTCAGCAATGAAATCTATGTCATCAGGCCCTTAGCAGCACAATGAGTGGATTCAGGTATGATGATTCTAACTGAAATAAGTCACACAGAAAAAGAAACATCATAAGATATCACTAATACACGGAATGTAAACTTGGCTACACAGGAACTGAATTCCAAAACAGAACAGCGTCTCAAATTTAGAAAACCAACTTATGCTTGCTTAAGGGGAAAGGTGAGTTGGGGTGCTGCATAAAACCAGAGATTGAAATGAGCACAGATAAAGTTCCTTAAGCCAAATATGCAATAGACAAGAGCTACTCCTTGCTCAAAGAAATGGACTCAACACCCCATATTAAACGCCTAAGAATGTACCTGACTAGTATCTTAAAACATATGGATTGCTATTTCTCCATAAGAGAATCAAGCGTGTGTACAGGGGCATTAACGCAGCAGTGATAGGATTGGACAGGTTCGGTGAGCAGATGAAGACCCTTTGAAGTCATATTGCATGGTACCCATTCCACGGGTTTCAACTACCCACGTTTAAGGTATTCTTCCTTCAGCGAAAACATGCATGTGGAACCCAGAGTATGATCAACCGTGTGAACGGGAGACGTGTTCAAATATGTCTCAGTTTTCCTCCCCTGGTACTCGGGTGCAACATTCCAGATGCTTTACTAACACTCTCCCCACTTGGAGAGTCAGCGCCTTTAACCTCCTGTTTGGCCCAGTTTGCAATTTCTGCGGAAGATGAACAGGAATAGGGAGAACCAATGAGAGACTAGCTGGAGGTGTCTGGACGGGCAAATTTAACTCTCATTTCCCACCAGGAAGAGGAAATAACCAAAGGCTCAGCGTGCCGTGCCGGAACCAGATTAGGGCCTGAAGCCATCCTGCGGTGTTGCGGCCAGGTCACAAGAAAGCGAGTTGAAGAAAGGAGCTCAGGGGCACTGTAATTCACAAACCTGCAGAGTTATAAATGACAGCTATCGTCCAAAAATATACTGAAGTAAGGCTGCCAAGAGGACTTGAAAGCGGGGCAGAATTGCAGGAAACCGATTTCAGGAGGTAGACTGGAATTGCATTGAAAGCATAGGAAAAGAGGCAGAACGTCCACAATGATGCACTTGGCCAAAAAGGGCGTATGCGTTTTTTCCTGAATATATTCAGGAAAAAACGCATACGCCCTTTTTGGCCAACCAAGCAAGCTTGCAAAGGAAATCTGCACTACAATGAAGTCTCACTTCCCCCCGGTCAAAAGGGCCATCTGAAAAAAGTGTAAAATCCAGAAAGGCAGGACAGGCCATGGAGAACTGGGAGCCTTGTTATGCTGATGGGCGGGATGTAAATTGCCAACAGACACTCGGGAGAAGTGTATGGTGTTTCCTGAAACATCTAAAAAACAAAGCAACAGAGCCTAGGGCACTTCCGCTTATGGTCCTATAGCTTAGGGAAATTAAAATCAAAAAGACACAGCCACCCCAAAGTTTGGGACGCCTCTGTTTACAAGAACCTCGTTTACAGTACAAGTTCAACATCGCAGAAAGTGAAAAATGGATAAAGAAGTTGTGGTATTTACTTAAAAAGCAATATCACTCAGCAATGAATTCTATGTCATCAGGCCCTTAGCAGCACAATGAGTGGATTCAGGTATGATGCTTCTAACTGAAATAAGTCACACAGAAAAAGAAACATTATAAGATATCACTAATACATGGAATGTAAACTTGGCTACACAGGAACTGAATTCCAAAACAGAACATGGTCTCAAATTTAGAAAACCAACTTATGCTTGCTTAAGGGGAAAGGTGAGTTGGGGTGCTGCATAAAACCAGAGATTTAAATGAGCACAGATAAAGTTCCTTAAGCCAAATATGGAATAGACAAGAGCTACTCCTTGCTCAACGAAATGGACTCAACACCGCAAATTAAACGCCTAAGAATGTACCTGACTAGTAAGTATCTTAAAACCTATGGATTGCTATGTCTCCGAAAGAGAATCAAGCGAGTGTACAGGGGCATAAACGCAGCAGTGATAGGATTGGAGAGGTTCGGTGAGCAAATGAAGACCCTTTGAAGTCATATTGCATGGTACCCATTCCACGGGTTTCAACTACCCAGGTTTAAGGTATTCTTCCTTCAGCTAAAACATGCATGTGGAACCTAGAGTATGATCAACCATGTGATCGGGAGACGTGTTCAAATATGTCTCAGTTTTCCTCCCCTGGTACACGGGTGCAACATTCCAGACGCTTTACTAACACTCTCCCGACTTGGAGAGTCAGTCCCTTTAACCTCCTGTTTGGCCCAGTTTGCAATTTCTGCGGAAGATGAACAGGAATAGGGAGAACCAATGAGAGACTAGCTGGAGGTGTCTGGACGGGCAAATTTAACTCTCATTTCCCACCAGGAAGAAGAATTAACCAAAGGCTCAGCGTGCTGTGCCGGAACCAGATTAGGGCCTGAAGCCATCCTGCGGTGTTGCGGCCAGCTCACAAGAAAGCGAGTTGAAGAAAGGAGCTCAGGGGCACTGTAATTCACAAACCTGCAGAGTTATAAATGACAGCTATCGTCCCAAACTATACTAAAGTAAGGCTGCCAAGAGGACTTGAAAGCGGGGTAGAATTGCAGGAAACCGATTTCAGGAGGTAGACTGGAATTGCATTGAAAGCATAGGAAAAGAGGCAGAACGTCCACAATGATGCACTTGGCCAAAAAGGGCGTATGCGTTTTTTTCTGAATATATTCAGGAAAAAACGCATACGCCCTTTTTGGCCAACCAAGCAAACTTGCAAAGGAAATCTGCACTACAATGAAGTCTCACTTCCCCCCGGTCAAAAGGGCCATCTGAAAAAAGTGTAAAATCCAGAAGGCAGGACAGGCCATGGAGAACTGGGAGCCTTGTTATGCTGATGGGCGGGATGTAAATTGCCAACAGACACTCGGGAGAAGTGTATGGTGTTTCCTGAAACATCTAAGAAAGAAAGCAACAGAGCCTAGGGCACTTCCACTTATGGTCCTATAGCTTAGGGAAATTGAAATCAAAACGACACAGCCACCCCAAAGTTTGGGACGCCTCTGTTTACAAGAACCTCGTTTACCGTACAAGTTCAAAATCACAGAAAGTGAAAAATGGATAAAGAACTTGTGGTACTTACGTACAATGCAGTATCACTCAGCAATGAAATCTATGTCATCAGGCCCGTAGCAGCATAATGAGTGGATTCAGGTATGATGATTCTAACTGAAATAATTCACACAGAAAAAGAAACATCATAAGATATCACTAATACACGGAATGTAAACTTGGTTACACAGGAACTGAATTCCAAAACAGAACAGGGTCTCAAATTTAGAAAACCAACTTATGCTTGCTTAAGGGGAAAGGTGAGGTGGGGTGCTGCATAAAACCAGAGATTGAAATGAGCACAGATAAAGTTCCTTAAGCCAAATATGGAATAGACAAGAGCTACTCCTTGCTCAACGAAATGGACTCAACACCGCATATTAAACGCCTAAGAATGTACCTGAATAGTAAGTATCTTAAAACCTATGGATTGCTATGTCTCCAAAAGAGAATCAAGCATGTGTGCAGGGGCATAAACGCAGCAGGGATAGGATTGGAGCGGTTCGGTGAGCAAATGAAGACCCTTTGAAGTCATATTGCATGGTACCCATTCCACGGGTTTCAACTACCCAGGTTTAAAGTATTCTTCCTTCAGCTAAAACATGCATGTGGAACCCAGAGTATGATCAACCGTGTGAACGGGAGACATGTTCAAATATGTCTCAGTTTTCCTCCCCTGGTACTCGGGTGCAACATTCCAGACGCTTTACTAACACTCTCCCCACTTGGAGAGTCAGCGCCTTTAACCTCCTGTTTGGTCCAGTTTGCAATTTCTGCGGAAGATGAACAGGAATAATGAGAACCAATGAGAGACTAGCTGGAGGTGTCTGGACGGGCAAATTTAACTCTCATTTCCCACCAGGAAGAGGAAATAACCAAAGGCGCAGCGTGCCGTGCCGGAACCAGATTAGGGCCTGAAGCCATCCTGCGGTGTTGCGGCCAGCTCACAAGAAAGCGAGTTGAAGAAAGGAGCTCAGGGGCACTGTAATGCACAAACCTGCAGAGTTATAAATGACAGCTATCGTCCAAAAATATACTGAAGTAAGGCTGCCAAGAGAACTTGAAAGCGGGGCAGAATTGCAGGAAACCGATTTCAGGAGGTAGACTGGAATTGCATTGAAAGCATAGGAAAAGAGGCAGAACGTCCACAATGATGCACTTGGCCAAAAAGGGCGTATGCGTTTTTTCCTGAATATATTCAGGAAAAAACGCATACGCCCTTTTTGGCCAACCAAGCAAGCTTGCAAAGGAAATCTGCACTACAATGAAGTCTCACTTCCCCTCGGTCAAAAGGGCCATCTGAAAAAAGTGTAAAATCCAGAAAGGCAGGACAGGCCATGGAGAACTGGGAGCCTTGTTATGCTGATGGGCGGGATGTAAATTGCCAACAGACACTCGGGAGAAGTGTATGGTGTTTCCTGAAACATCTAAAAAACAAAGCAACAGAGCCTAGGGCACTTCCACTTATGGTCCTATAGCTTAGGGAAATTAAAATCAAAAAGACACAGTCACCCCAAAGTTTGGGACGCCTCTGTTTACAAGAACCTCGTTTACCGTACAAGTTCAATATCACAGAAAGTGAAAAATGGATAAAGAACTTGTGGTACTTACGTACAATGCAGTATCACTCAGCAATGAAATCTATGTTATCAGGCCCGTAGTAGCACAATGAATGGATTCAGGTACGATGATTCTAACTGAAATAAGTCACACAGAAAAAGAAACATCATAAGATATCACTAATACACGGAATGTAAACTTGGCTACACAGGAACTGAATTCCAAAACAGAATAGGGTCTCAAATTTAGAAAACCAACATATGCTTCCTTAAGGGGAAAGGTGAGTTGGGGTGCTGCATAAAACCAGAGATTGAAATGAGCACAGATAAAGTTCCTTAAGCCAAATATGGAATAGACAAGAGCTACTCCTTGCTCAACGAAATGGACTCAACAACCCATATTAAACGCTTAAGAATGTACCTGACTAGTAAGTATCTTAAAACCTATGGATTGCTATGTCTCCATAAGAGAATCAAGCGTGTGTACAGGGGCATAAACGCAGCAGTGATAGGATTGGAGAGGTTCGGTGAGCAAATGAAGACCCTTTGAAGTCATATTGCATGGTACACATTACACGGGTCTCAACTCTCCAGGTTTAAGGTATTCTTCCTTCAGCTAAATGATGCATGTGGAACCCAGAGTATGATCAACCGTGTGAACGGGAGACGTGTTCAAATATGTCTCAGTTTTCCTCCCCTGGTACTCGGGTGCAACATTCCAGACGCTTTACTAACACTCTCCCGACTTGGAGAGTCAGCGCCTTTAACCTCCTGTTTGGCCCAGTTTGCAATTTCGGCGGAAGATGAACAGGAATAGGGAGAACCAATGAGAGACTAGCTGGAGGTGTCTGGACGGGCAAATTTAACTCTCATTTCCCACCAGGAAGAGGAAATAACCAAAGGCTCAGCATGCCGTGCCGGAACCAGATTAGGGCCTGAAGCCATCCTGTGGTGTTGCGGCCAGCTCACAAGAAAGCGAGTTGAAGAAAGGAGCTCAGAGGCACTGTAATTCACAAACCTGCAGAGTTTAAAATGACAGCTATCGTCCAAAAATATACTGAAGTAAGGCTGCCAAGAGGACTTGAAAGCGGGGCAGAATTGCAGGAAACCGATTTCAGGAGGTAGACTGGAATTGCATTGAAAGCATAGGAAAAGAGGCAGAACGTCCACAATGATGCACTTGGCCAAAAAGGGCGTATGCGTTTTTTCCTGAATATATTCAGGAAAAAACGCATACGCCCTTTTTGGCCAACCAAGCAAGCTTGCAAAGGAAATCTGCACTACAATGAAGTCTCACTTCCCCCTGGTCAAAAGGGCCATCTGAAAAAAGTGTAAAATCCAGCAAGGCAAGACAGGCCATGGAGAACTGGGAGCCTTGTTATGCTGATGGGCGGGATGTAAATTGCCAACAGACACTCAGGAGAAGTGTATGGTGTTTCCTGAAACATCTAAAAAACAAAGCAACAGAGCCTAGGGCACTTCCACTTATGGTCCTATAGCTTAGGGAAATTAAAATCAAAAAGACACAGCCACTCCAAAATTTGGGGCGCCTCTGTTTACAAGAACCTCGTTTACAGTACAAGTTCAACATCGCAGAAAGTGAAAAATGGATAAAGAAGTTGTGGTATTTACTTACAAAGCAATATCACTCAGCAATGAAATCTATGTCATCAGGCCCTTAGCAGCACAATGAGTGGATTCAGGTATGATGATTCTAACTGAAATAAGTCACACAGAAAAAGAAACATCATAAGATATCACTAATACACGGAATGTAAACTTGGCTACACAGGAACTGAATTCCAAAACAGAACAGCGTCTCAAATTTAGAAAACCAACTTATGCTTGCTTAAGGGGAAAGGTGAGTTGGGGTGCTGCATAAAACCAGAGATTGAAATGAGCACAGATAAAGTTCCTTAAGCCAAATATGCAATAGACAAGAGCTACTCCTTGCTCAAAGAAATGGACTCAACACCCCATATTAAACGCCTAAGAATGTACCTGACTAGTATCTTAAAACATATGGATTGCTATTTCTCCATAAGAGAATCAAGCGTGTGTACAGGGGCATTAACGCAGCAGTGATAGGATTGGACAGGTTCGGTGAGCAGATGAAGACCCTTTGAAGTCATATTGCATGGTACCCATTCCACGGGTTTCAACTACCCACGTTTAAGGTATTCTTCCTTCAGCGAAAACATGCATGTGGAACCCAGAGTATGATCAACCGTGTGAACGGGAGACGTGTTCAAATATGTCTCAGTTTTCCTCCCCTGGTACTCGGGTGCAACATTCCAGATGCTTAACTAACACTCTCCCCACTTGGAGAGTCAGCGCCTTTAACCTCCTGTTTGGCCCAGTTTGCAATTTCTGCGGAAGATGAACAGGAATAGGGAGAACCAATGAGAGACTAGCTGGAGGTGTCTGGACGGGCAAATTTAACTCTCATTTCCCACCAGGAAGAGGAAATAACCAAAGGCTCAGCATGCCGTGCCGGAACCAGATTAGGGCCTGAAGCCATCCTGCGGTGTTGCGGCCAGGTCACAAGAAAGCGAGTTGAAGAAAGGAGCTCAGGGGCACTGTAATTCACAAACCTGCAGAGTTATAAATGACAGCTATCGTCCAAAAATATACTGAGGTAAGGCTGCCAAGAGGACTTGAAAGCGGGGCAGAATTGCAGGAAACCGATTTCAGGAGGTAGACTGGAATTGCATTGAAAGCATAGGAAAAGAGGCAGAACGTCCACAATGATGCACTTGGCCAAAAAGGGCGTATGCGTTTTTTCCTGAGTATATTCAGGAAAAAACGCATACGCCCTTTTTGGCCAACCAAGCAAGCTTGCAAAGGAAATCTGCACTACAATGAAGTCTCACTTCCCCCCGGTCAAAAGGGCCATCTGAAAAAAGTGTAAAATCCAGAAAGGCAGGACAGGCCATGGAGAACTGGGAGCCTTGTTATGCTGATGGGCGGGATGTAAATTGCCAACAGACACTCGGGAGAAGTGTATGGGGTTTCCTGAAACATCTAAAAAACAAAGCAACAGAGCCTAGGGCACTTCCGCTTATGGTCCTATAGCTTAGGGAAATTAAAATCAAAAAGACACAGCCACCCCAAAGTTTGGGACGCCTCTGTTTACAAGAACCTCGTTTACAGTACAAGTTCAACATCGCAGAAAGTGAAAAATGGATAAAGAAGTTGTGGTATTTACTTACAAAGCAATATCACTCAGCAATGAAATCTATGTCATCAGGCCCTTAGCAGCACAATGAGTGGATTCAGGTATGATGCTTCTAACTGAAATAAGTCACACAGAAAAAGAAACATCATAAGATATCACTAATACACGGAATGTAAACTTGGCTACACAGGAACTGAATTCCAAAACAGAACAGCGTCTCAAATTTAGAAAACCAACTTATGCTTGCTTAAGGGGAAAGGTGAGTTGGGGTGCTGCATAAAACCAGAGATTGAAATGAGCACAGATAAAGTTCCTTAAGCCAAATATGCAATAGACAAGAGCTACTCCTTGCTCAAAGAAATGGACTCAACACCCCATATTAAACGCCTAAGAATGTACCTGACTAGTATCTTAAAACATATGGATTGCTATTTCTCCATAAGAGAATCAAGCGTGTGTACAGGGGCATTAACGCAGCAGTGATAGGATTGGACAGGTTCGGTGAGCAGATGAAGACCCTTTGAAGTCATATTGCATGGTACCCATTCCACGGGTTTCAACTACCCACGTTTAAGGTATTCTTCCTTCAGCGAAAACATGCATGTGGAACCCAGAGTATGATCAACCGTGTGAACGGGAGACGTGTTCAAATATGTCTCAGTTTTCCTCCCCTGGTACTCGGGTGCAACATTCCAGATGCTTAACTAACACTCTCCCCACTTGGAGAGTCAGCGCCTTTAACCTCCTGTTTGGCCCAGTTTGCAATTTCTGCGGAAGATGAACAGGAATAGGGAGAACCAATGAGAGACTAGCTGGAGGTGTCTGGACGGGCAAATTTAACTCTCATTTCCCACCAGGAAGAGGAAATAACCAAAGGCTCAGCATGCCGTGCCGGAACCAGATTAGGGCCTGAAGCCATCCTGCGGTGTTGCGGCCAGGTCACAAGAAAGCGAGTTGAAGAAAGGAGCTCAGGGGCACTGTAATTCACAAACCTGCAGAGTTATAAATGACAGCTATCGTCCAAAAATATACTGAGGTAAGGCTGCCAAGAGGACTTGAAAGCGGGGCAGAATTGCAGGAAACCGATTTCAGGAGGTAGACTGGAATTGCATTGAAAGCATAGGAAAAGAGGCAGAACGTCCACAATGATGCACTTGGCCAAAAAGGGCGTATGCGTTTTTTCCTGAGTATATTCAGGAAAAAACGCATACGCCCTTTTTGGCCAACCAAGCAAGCTTGCAAAGGAAATCTGCACTACAATGAAGTCTCACTTCCCCCCGGTCAAAAGGGCCATCTGAAAAAAGTGTAAAATCCAGAAAGGCAGGACAGGCCATGGAGAACTGGGAGCCTTGTTATGCTGATGGGCGGGATGTAAATTGCCAACAGACACTCGGGAGAAGTGTATGGGGTTTCCTGAAACATCTAAAAAACAAAGCAACAGAGCCTAGGGCACTTCCGCTTATGGTCCTATAGCTTAGGGAAATTAAAATCAAAAAGACACAGCCACCCCAAAGTTTGGGACGCCTCTGTTTACAAGAACCTCGTTTACAGTACAAGTTCAACATCGCAGAAAGTGAAAAATGGATAAAGAAGTTGTGGTATTTACTTACAAAGCAATATCACTCAGCAATGAAATCTATGTCATCAGGCCCTTAGCAGCACAATGAGTGGATTCAGGTATGATGCTTCTAACTGAAATAAGTCACACAGAAAAAGAAACATTATAAGATATCACTAATACATGGAATGTAAACTTGGCTACACAGGAACTGAATTCCAAAACAGAACATGGTCTCAAATTTAGAAAACCAACTTATGCTTGCTTAAGGGGAAAGGTGAGTTGGGGTGCTGCATAAAACCAGAGATTTAAATGAGCACAGATAAAGTTCCTTAAGCCAAATATGGAATAGACAAGAGCTACTCCTTGCTCAACGAAATGGACTCAACACCGCAAATTAAACGCCTAAGAATGTACCTGACTAGTAAGTATCTTAAAACCTATGGATTGCTATGTCTCCGAAAGAGAATCAAGCGAGTGTACAGGGGCATAAACGCAGCAGTGATAGGATTGGAGAGGTTCGGTGAGCAAATGAAGACCCTTTGAAGTCATATTGCATGGTACCCATTCCACGGGTTTCAACTACCCAGGTTTAAGGTATTCTTCCTTCAGCTAAAACATGCATGTGGAACCTAGAGTATGATCAACCATGTGATCGGGAGACGTGTTCAAATATGTCTCAGTTTTCCTCCCCTGGTACATGGGTGCAACATTCCAGACGCTTTACTAACACTCTCCCGACTTGGAGAGTCAGTCCCTTTAACCTCCTGTTTGGCCCAGTTTGCAATTTCTGCGGAAGATGAACAGGAATAGGGAGAACCAATGAGAGACTAGCTGGAGGTGTCTGGACGGGCAAATTTAACTCTCATTTCCCACCAGGAAGAAGAATTAACCAAAGGCTCAGCGTGCTGTGCCGGAACCAGATTAGGGCCTGAAGCCATCCTGCGGTGTTGCGGCCAGCTCACAAGAAAGCGAGTTGAAGAAAGGAGCTCAGGGGCACTGTAATTCACAAACCTGCAGAGTTATAAATGACAGCTATCGTCCCAAACTATACTAAAGTAAGGCTGCCAAGAGGACTTGAAAGCGGGGCAGAATTGCAGGAAACCGATTTCAGGAGGTAGACTGGAATTGCATTGAAAGCATAGGAAAAGAGGCAGAACGTCCACAATGATGCACTTGGCCAAAAAGGGCGTATGCGTTTTTTTCTGAATATATTCAGGAAAAAACGCATACGCCCTTTTTGGCCAACCAAGCAAACTTGCAAAGGAAATCTGCACTAAAATGAAGTCTCACTTCCCCCCGGTCAAAAGGGCCATCTGAAAAAAGTGTAAAATCCAGAAGGCAGGACAGGCCATGGAGAACTGGGAGCCTTGTTATGCTGATGGGCGGGATGTAAATTGCCAACAGACACTCGGGAGAAGTGTATGGTGTTTCCTGAAACATCTAAGAAAGAAAGCAACAGAGCCTAGGGCACTTCCACTTATGGTCCTATAGCTTAGGGAAATTGAAATCAAAACGACACAGCCACCCCAAAGTTTGGGACGCCTCTGTTTACAAGAACCTCGTTTACAGTACATGTTCAACATCGCAGAAAGTGAAAAATGGATAAAGAAGTTGTGGTATTTACTTACAAAGCAATATCACTCAGCAATGAAATCTATGTCATCAGGCCCTTAGCAGCACAATGAGTGGATTCAGGTATGATGATTCTAACTGAAATAAGTCACACAGAAAAAGAAACATCATAAGATATCACTAATACACGGAATGTAAACTTGGCTACACAGGAACTGAATTCCAAAACAGAACAGCGTCTCAAATTTAGAAAACCAACTTATGCTTGCTTAAGGGGAAAGGTGAGTTGGGGTGCTGCATAAAACCAGAGATTGAAATGAGCACAGATAAAGTTCCTTAAGCCAAATATGGAATAGACAAGAGCTACTCCTTGCTCAACGAAATGGACTCAACACCCCATATTAAACGCCTAAGAATGTACCTGACTAGTAAGTATCTTAAAACCTATGGATTGCTATGTCTCCGAAAGAGAATCAAGCATGTGTACAGGGGCATAAACGCAGCAGTGATAGGATTGGGGAGGTTCGGTGAGCAAACGAAAACTCTTTGAAGTCATATTGTATGGTACCCATTACACGGGTCTCAACTCTCCAGGTTTAAGGTATTCTTCCTTCAGCTAAAACATGCATGTGGAACCCAGAGTATGATCAACCGTGTGAACGGGAGACGTGTTCAAATATGTCTCAGTTTTCCTCCCCTGGTACTCGGGTGCAACATTCCAGACGCTTTACTAACACTCTCCCCACTTGGAGAGTCAGTCCCTTTAACCTCCTGTTTGGTCAAGTTTGCAATTTCTGCGGAAGATGAACAGGAATAATGAGAACCAATGAGAGACTAGCTGGAGGTGTCTGGACGGGCAAATTTAACTCTCATTTCCCACCAGGAAGAGGAAATAACCAAAGGCGCAGCGTGCCGTGCCGGAACCAGATTAGGGCCTGAAGCCATCCTGCGGTGTTGCGGCCAGCTCACAAGAAAACGAGTTGAAGAAAGGAGCTCAGGGGCACTGTAATTCACAAACCTGCAGAGTTATAAATGACAGCTATCGTCCAAAAATATACTGAAGTAAGGCTGCCAAGAGAACTTGAAAGCGGGGCAGAATTGCAGGAAACCGATTTCAGGAGGTAGACTGGAATTGCATTGAAAGCATAGGAAAAGAGGCAGAACGTCCACAATGATGCACTTGGCCAAAAAGGGCGTATGCGTTTTTTCCTGAATATATTCAGGAAAAAACGCATACGCCCTTTTTGGCCAACCAAGCAAGCTTGCAAAGGAAATCTGCACTACAATGAAGTCTCACTTCCCCCCGGTCAAAAGGGCCATCTGAAAAAAGTGTAAAATCCAGAAAGGCAGGACAGGCCATGGAGAACTGGGAGCCTTGTTATGCTGATGGGCGGGATGTCAATTGCCAACAGACACTCGGGAGAAGTGTATGGTGTTTCCTGAAACATCTAAAAAACAAAGCAACAGAGCCTAGGGCACTTCCACTTATGGTCCTATAGCTTAGGGAAATTAAAATCAAAAAGACACAGTCACCCCAAAGTTTGGGACGCCTCTGTATACAAGAACCTCGTTTACCGTACAAGTTCAATATCACAGAAAGTGAAAAATGGATAAAGAACTTGTGGTAATTACGTACAATGCAGTATCACTCAGCAATGAAATCTATGTCATCAGGCCCGTAGCAGCATAATGAGTGGATTCAGGTATGATGATTCTAACTGAAATAAGTCACACAGAAAAAGAAACATCATAAGATATCACTAATACACGGAATGTAAACTTGGCTACACAGGAACTGAATTACAGAACAGAACAGGGTCTCAAATTTAGAAAACCAACTTATGCTTGTTTAAGGGTAAAGGTGAGTTGGGGTGCTGCATAAAACCAGAGATTGAAATGAGCACAGATAAAGTTCCTTAAGCCAAATATGGAATAGACAAGAGCTACTCCTTGCTCAACGAAATGGACTCAAAACCGCATATTAAACACCTAAGAATGTACCTGACTCGTAAGTATCTTAAAACCTATGGATTGCTATGTCTCCGAAAGAGAATCAAGCATGTGTACAGGGACATAAACGCAGCAGTGATAGGATTGGAGAGGTTCGGTGAGCAAATGAAGACCCTTTGAAGTCATATTGCATGGTACCCATTCCACGGGTTTCAACTACCCAGGTTTAAGGTATTCTTCCTTCAGCTAAAACATGCATGTGGAACCTAGAGTATGATCAACCATGTGATCGGGAGACGTGTTCAAATATGTCTCAGTTTTCGTACCCTGGTACTCGGGTGCAACATTCCAGACGCTTTACTAACACTCTCCCAACTTGGAGAGTCAGTCCCTTTAACCTCCTGTTTGGCCCAGTTTGCAATTTCTGCGGAAGATGAACAGGAATAGCGAGAACCAATGAGAGACTAGCTGGAGGTGTCTGGACGGGCAAATTTAACTCTCATTTCCCACCAGGAAGAGGAAATAACCAAAGGCTCAGCGTGCCGTGCCGGAACCAGATTAGGGCCTGAAGCCATCCTGCGGTGTTGCGGCCAGCTCACAAGAAAACGAGTTGAAGAAAGGAGCTCAGGGGCACTGTAATTCACAAACCTGCAGAGTTATAAATGACAACTATCGTCCAAAAATATACTGAAGTAAGGCTGCCAAGAGGACTTGAAAGCGGGGCAGAATTGCAGGAAACCGATTTCAGGAGGTAGACTGGAATTGCATTGAAAGCATAGGAAAAGAGGCAGAACGTCCACAATGATGCACTTGGCCAAAAAGGGCGTATGCGTTTTTTCCTGAATATATTCAGGAAAAAACGCATACGCCCTTTTTGGCCAACCAAGCAAGCTTGCAAAGGAAATCTGCACTACAATGAAGTCTCACTTCCCCCTGGTCAAAAGGGCCATCTGAAAAAAGTGTAAAATCCAGCAAGGCAAGACAGGCCATGGAGAACTGGGAGCCTTGTTATGCTGATGGGCGGGATGTAAATTGCCAACAGACACTCAGGAGAAGTGTATGGTGTTTCCTGAAACATCTAAAAAACAAAGCAACAGAGCCTAGGGCACTTCCACTTATGGTCCTATAGCTTAGGGAAATTAAAATCAAAAAGACACAGCCACTCCAAAATTTGGGGCGCCTCTGTTTACAAGAACCTCGTTTACAGTACAAGTTCAACATCGCAGAAAGTGAAAAATGGATAAAGAAGTTGTGGTATTTACTTACAAAGCAATATCACTCAGCAATGAAATCTATGTCATCAGGCCCTTAGCAGCACAATGAGTGGATTCAGGTATGATGATTCTAACTGAAATAAGTCACACAGAAAAAGAAACATCATAAGATATCACTAATACACGGAATGTAAACTTGGCTACACAGTAACTGAATTCCAAAACAGAACAGCGTCTCAAATTTAGAAAACCAACTTATGCTTGCTTAAGGGGAAAGGTGAGTTGGGGTGCTGCATAAAACCAGAGATTGAAATGAGCACAGATAAAGTTCCTTAAGCCAAATATGCAATAGACAAGAGCTACTCCTTGCTCAAAGAAATGGACTCAACACCCCATATTAAACGCCTAAGAATGTACCTGACTAGTATCTTAAAACATATGGATTGCTATTTCTCCATAAGAGAATCAAGCGTGTGTACAGGGGCATTAACGCAGCAGTGATAGGATTGGACAGGTTCGGTGAGCAGATGAAGACCCTTTGAAGTCATATTGCATGGTACCCATTCCACGGGTTTCAACTACCCACGTTTAAGGTATTCTTCCTTCAGCGAAAACATGCATGTGGAACCCAGAGTATGATCAACCGTGTGAACGGGAGACGTGTTCAAATATGTCTCAGTTTTCCTCCCCTGGTACTCGGGTGCAACATTCCAGATGCTTAACTAACACTCTCCCCACTTGGAGAGTCAGCGCCTTTAACCTCCTGTTTGGCCCAGTTTGCAATTTCTGCGGAAGATGAACAGGAATAGGGAGAACCAATGAGAGACTAGCTGGAGGTGTCTGGACGGGCAAATTTAACTCTCATTTCCCACCAGGAAGAGGAAATAACCAAAGGCTCAGCATGCCGTGCCGGAACCAGATTAGGGCCTGAAGCCATCCTGCGGTGTTGCGGCCAGGTCACAAGAAAGCGAGTTGAAGAAAGGAGCTCAGGGGCACTGTAATTCACAAACCTGCAGAGTTATAAATGACAGCTATCGTCCAAAAATATACTGAAGTAAGGCTGCCAAGAGGACTTGAAAGCGGGGCAGAATTGCAGGAAACCGATTTCAGGAGGTAGACTGGAATTGCATTGAAAGCATAGGAAAAGAGGCAGAACGTCCACAATGATGCACTTGGCCAAAAAGGGCGTATGCGTTTTTTCCTGAGTATATTCAGGAAAAAACGCATACGCCCTTTTTGGCCAACCAAGCAAGCTTGCAAAGGAAATCTGCACTACAATGAAGTCTCACTTCCCCCCGGTCAAAAGGGCCATCTGAAAAAAGTGTAAAATCCAGAAAGGCAGGACAGGCCATGGAGAACTGGGAGCCTTGTTATGCTGATGGGCGGGATGTAAATTGCCAACAGACACTCGGGAGAAGTGTATGGGGTTTCCTGAAACATCTAAAAAACAAAGCAACAGAGCCTAGGGCACTTCCGCTTATGGTCCTATAGCTTAGGGAAATTAAAATCAAAAAGACACAGCCACCCCAAAGTTTGGGACGCCTCTGTTTACAAGAACCTCGTTTACAGTACAAGTTCAACATCGCAGAAAGTGAAAAATGGATAAAGAAGTTGTGGTATTTACTTACAAAGCAATATCACTCAGCAATGAATTCTATGTCATCAGGCCCTTAGCAGCACAATGAGTGGATTCAGGTATGATGCTTCTAACTGAAATAAGTCACACAGAAAAAGAAACATTATAAGATATCACTAATACATGGAATGTAAACTTGGCTACACAGGAACTGAATTCCAAAACAGAACATGGTCTCAAATTTAGAAAACCAACTTATGCTTGCTTAAGGGGAAAGGTGAGTTGGGGTGCTGCATAAAACCAGAGATTTAAATGAGCACAGATAAAGTTCCTTAAGCCAAATATGGAATAGACAAGAGCTACTCCTTGCTCAACGAAATGGACTCAACACCGCAAATTAAACGCCTAAGAATGTACCTGACTAGTAAGTATCTTAAAACCTATGGATTGCTATGTCTCCGAAAGAGAATCAAGCGAGTGTACAGGGGCATAAACGCAGCAGTGATAGGATTGGAGAGGTTCGGTGAGCAAATGAAGACCCTTTGAAGTCATATTGCATGGTACCCATTCCACGGGTTTCAACTACCCAGGTTTAAGGTATTCTTCCTTCAGCTAAAACATGCATGTGGAACCTAGAGTATGATCAACCATGTGATCGGGAGACGTGTTCAAATATGTCTCAGTTTTCCTCCCCTGGTACATGGGTGCAACATTCCAGACGCTTTACTAACACTCTCCCGACTTGGAGAGTCAGTCCCTTTAACCTCCTGTTTGGCCCAGTTTGCAATTTCTGCGGAAGATGAACAGGAATAGGGAGAACCAATGAGAGACTAGCTGGAGGTGTCTGGACGGGCAAATTTAACTCTCATTTCCCACCAGGAAGAAGAATTAACCAAAGGCTCAGCGTGCTGTGCCGGAACCAGATTAGGGCCTGAAGCCATCCTGCGGTGTTGCGGCCAGCTCACAAGAAAGCGAGTTGAAGAAAGGAGCTCAGGGGCACTGTAATTCACAAACCTGCAGAGTTATAAATGACAGCTATCGTCCCAAACTATACTAAAGTAAGGCTGCCAAGAGGACTTGAAAGCGGGGCAGAATTGCAGGAAACCGATTTCAGGAGGTAGACTGGAATTGCATTGAAAGCATAGGAAAAGAGGCAGAACGTCCACAATGATGCACTTGGCCAAAAAGGGCGTATGCGTTTTTTTCTGAATATATTCAGGAAAAAACGCATACGCCCTTTTTGGCCAACCAAGCAAACTTGCAAAGGAAATCTGCACTAAAATGAAGTCTCACTTCCCCCCGGTCAAAAGGGCCATCTGAAAAAAGTGTAAAATCCAGAAGGCAGGACAGGCCATGGAGAACTGGGAGCCTTGTTATGCTGATGGGCGGGATGTAAATTGCCAACAGACACTCGGGAGAAGTGTATGGTGTTTCCTGAAACATCTAAGAAAGAAAGCAACAGAGCCTAGGGCACTTCCACTTATGGTCCTATAGCTTAGGGAAATTGAAATCAAAACGACACAGCCACCCCAAAGTTTGGGACGCCTCTGTTTACAAGAACCTCGTTTACAGTACATGTTCAACATCGCAGAAAGTGAAAAATGGATAAAGAAGTTGTGGTATTTACTTACAAAGCAATATCACTCAGCAATGAAATCTATGTCATCAGGCCCTTAGCAGCACAATGAGTGGATTCAGGTATGATGATTCTAACTGAAATAAGTCACACAGAAAAAGAAACATCATAAGATATCACTAATACACGGAATGTAAACTTGGCTACACAGGAACTGAATTCCAAAACAGAACAGCGTCTCAAATTTAGAAAACCAACTTATGCTTGCTTAAGGGGAAAGGTGAGTTGGGGTGCTGCATAAAACCAGAGATTGAAATGAGCACAGATAAAGTTCCTTAAGCCAAATATGGAATAGACAAGAGCTACTCCTTGCTCAACGAAATGGACTCAACACCCCATATTAAACGCCTAAGAATGTACCTGACTAGTAAGTATCTTAAAACCTATGGATTGCTATGTCTCCGAAAGAGAATCAAGCATGTGTACAGGGGCATAAACGCAGCAGTGATAGGATTGGGGAGGTTCGGTGAGCAAACGAAAACTCTTTGAAGTCATATTGTATGGTACCCATTACACGGGTCTCAACTCTCCAGGTTTAAGGTATTCTTCCTTCAGCTAAAACATGCATGTGGAACCCAGAGTATGATCAACCGTGTGAACGGGAGACGTGTTCAAATATGTCTCAGTTTTCCTCCCCTGGTACTCGGGTGCAACATTCCAGACGCTTTACTAACACTCTCCCCACTTGGAGAGTCAGTCCCTTTAACCTCCTGTTTGGTCAAGTTTGCAATTTCTGCGGAAGATGAACAGGAATAATGAGAACCAATGAGAGACTAGCTGGAGGTGTCTGGACGGGCAAATTTAACTCTCATTTCCCACCAGGAAGAGGAAATAACCAAAGGCGCAGCGTGCCGTGCCGGAACCAGATTAGGGCCTGAAGCCATCCTGCGGTGTTGCGGCCAGCTCACAAGAAAACGAGTTGAAGAAAGGAGCTCAGGGGCACTGTAATTCACAAACCTGCAGAGTTATAAATGACAGCTATCGTCCAAAAATATACTGAAGTAAGGCTGCCAAGAGAACTTGAAAGCGGGGCAGAATTGCAGGAAACCGATTTCAGGAGGTAGACTGGAATTGCATTGAAAGCATAGGAAAAGAGGCAGAACGTCCACAATGATGCACTTGGCCAAAAAGGGCGTATGCGTTTTTTCCTGAATATATTCAGGAAAAAACGCATACGCCCTTTTTGGCCAACCAAGCAAGCTTGCAAAGGAAATCTGCACTACAATGAAGTCTCACTTCCCCCCGGTCAAAAGGGCCATCTGAAAAAAGTGTAAAATCCAGAAAGGCAGGACAGGCCATGGAGAACTGGGAGCCTTGTTATGCTGATGGGCGGGATGTCAATTGCCAACAGACACTCGGGAGAAGTGTATGGTGTTTCCTGAAACATCTAAAAAACAAAGCAACAGAGCCTAGGGCACTTCCACTTATGGTCCTATAGCTTAGGGAAATTAAAATCAAAAAGACACAGTCACCCCAAAGTTTGGGACGCCTCTGTATACAAGAACCTCGTTTACCGTACAAGTTCAATATCACAGAAAGTGAAAAATGGATAAAGAACTTGTGGTAATTACGTACAATGCAGTATCACTCAGCAATGAAATCTATGTCATCAGGCCCGTAGCAGCATAATGAGTGGATTCAGGTATGATGATTCTAACTGAAATAAGTCACACAGAAAAAGAAACATCATAAGATATCACTAATACACGGAATGTAAACTTGGCTACACAGGAACTGAATTACAGAACAGAACAGGGTCTCAAATTTAGAAAACCAACTTATGCTTGTTTAAGGGTAAAGGTGAGTTGGGGTGCTGCATAAAACCAGAGATTGAAATGAGCACAGATAAAGTTCCTTAAGCCAAATATGGAATAGACAAGAGCTACTCCTTGCTCAACGAAATGGACTCAAAACCGCATATTAAACACCTAAGAATGTACCTGACTCGTAAGTATCTTAAAACCTATGGATTGCTATGTCTCCGAAAGAGAATCAAGCATGTGTACAGGGACATAAACGCAGCAGTGATAGGATTGGAGAGGTTCGGTGAGCAAATGAAGACCCTTTGAAGTCATATTGCATGGTACCCATTCCACGGGTTTCAACTACCCAGGTTTAAGGTATTCTTCCTTCAGCTAAAACATGCATGTGGAACCTAGAGTATGATCAACCATGTGATCGGGAGACGTGTTCAAATATGTCTCAGTTTTCGTACCCTGGTACTCGGGTGCAACATTCCAGACGCTTTACTAACACTCTCCCAACTTGGAGAGTCAGTCCCTTTAACCTCCTGTTTGGCCCAGTTTGCAATTTCTGCGGAAGATGAACAGGAATAGCGAGAACCAATGAGAGACTAGCTGGAGGTGTCTGGACGGGCAAATTTAACTCTCATTTCCCACCAGGAAGAGGAAATAACCAAAGGCTCAGCGTGCCGTGCCGGAACCAGATTAGGGCCTGAAGCCATCCTGCGGTGTTGCGGCCAGCTCACAAGAAAACGAGTTGAAGAAAGGAGCTCAGGGGCACTGTAATTCACAAACCTGCAGAGTTATAAATGACAACTATCGTCCAAAAATATACTGAAGTAAGGCTGCCAAGAGGACTTGAAAGCGGGGCAGAATTGCAGGAAACCGATTTCAGGAGGTAGACTGGAATTGCATTGAAAGCATAGGAAAAGAGGCAGAACGTCCACAATGATGCACTTGGCCAAAAAGGGCGTATGCGTTTTTTCCTGAATATATTCAGGAAAAAACGCATACGCCCTTTTTGGCCAACCAAGCAAGCTTGCAAAGGAAATCTGCACTACAATGAAGTCTCACTTCCCCCCGGTCAAAAGGGCCATCTGAAAAAAGTGTAAAATCCAGAAAGGCAGGACAGGCCATGGAGAACTGGGAGCCTTGTTATGCTGATGGGCGGGATGTCAATTGCCAACAGACACTCGGGAGAAGTGTATGGTGTTTCCTGAAACATCTAAAAAACAAAGCAACAGAGCCTAGGGCACTTCCACTTATGGTCCTATAGCTTAGGGAAATTAAAATCAAAAAGATACAGCCACCCCAATGTTTGGGACGCCTCTGTTTACAAGAACCTCGTTTACCGTACAAGTTCAATATCACAGAAAGTGAAAAATGGATAAAGAACTTGTGGTACTTACGTACAATGCAGTATCACTCAGCAGTGAAATCTATGTCAACAGGCCCGTAGCAGCACAATGAGTGGATTCAGGTACGATGATTCTAACTGAAATAAGTCACACAGAAAAAGAAACATCATAAGATATCAGTAATACACGGAATGTAAACTTGGCTACACAGGAACTGAATTACAGAACAGAACAGGGTCTCAAATTTAGAAAACCAACTTATGCTTGTTTAAGGGTAAAGGTGAGTTGGGGTGCTGCATAAAACCAGAGATTGAAATGAGCACAGATAAAGTTCCTTAAGCCAAATATGGAATAGACAAGAGCTACTCCTTGCTCAACGAAATGGACTCAACACCGCATATTAAACGCCTAAGAATGTACCTGACTCTTAAGTATCTTAAAACCTATGGATTGCTATGTCTCTGAAAGAGAATCAAGTGTGTGTACAGGGACATAAACGCAGCAGTGATAGGATTGGAGAGGTTCGGTGAGCAAATGAAGACCCTTTGAAGTCATATTGCATGGTACCCATTCCACGGGTTTCAACTACCCAGGTTTAAGGTATTCTTCCTTCAGCTAAAACATGCATGTGGAACCTAGAGTATGATCAACCATGTGATCGGGAGACGTGTTCAAATATGTCTCAGTTTTCGTACCCTGGTACTCGGGTGCAACATTCCAGACGCTTTACTAACACTCTCCCGACTTGGAGAGTCAGTCCCTTTAACCTCCTGTTTGGCCCAGTTTGCAATTTCTGCGGAAGATGAACAGGAATAGCGAGAACCAATGAGAGACTAGCTGGAGGTGTCTGGACGGGCAAATTTAACTCTCATTTCCCACCAGGAAGAGGAAATAACCAAAGGCTCAGCGTGCCGTGCCGGAACCAGATTAGGGCCTGAAGCCATCCTGCGGTGTTGCGGCCAGCTCACAAGAAAACGAGTTGAAGAAAGGAGCTCAGGGGCACTGTAATTCACAAACCTGCAGAGTTATAAATGACAACTATCGTCCAAAAATATACTGAAGTAAGGCTGCCAAGAGGACTTGAAAGCGGGGCAGAATTGCAGGAAACCGATTTCAGGAGGTAGACTGGCATTGCATTGAAAGCATAGGAAAAGAGGCAGAACGTCCACAATGATGCACTTGGCCAAAAAGGGCGTATGCGTTTTTTCCTGAATATATTCAGGAAAAAACGCATACGCCCTTTTTGGCCAACCAAGCAAGCTTGGAAAGGAAACCTGCACTACAATGAAGTCTCACTTCCCCCAGGTCAAAAGGGCCATCTGAAAAAAGTGTAAAATCCAGAAAGGCAGGACAGGCCATGGAGAACTGGGAGCCTTGTTATGCTGATGGGCGGGATGTCAATTGCCAACAGACACTCGGGAGAAGTGTATGGTGTTTCCTGAAACATCTAAAAAACAAAGCAACAGAGCCTAGGGCACTTCCACTTATGGTCCTATAGCTTAGGGAAATTAAAATCAAAAAGATACAGCCACCCCAATGTTTGGGACGCCTCTGTTTACAAGAACCTCGTTTACCGTACAAGTTCAATATCACAGAAAGTGAAAAATGGATAAAGAACTTGTGGTACTTACGTACAATGCAGTATCACTCAGCAGTGAAATCTATGTCATCAGGCCCGTAGCAGCACAATGAGTGGATTCAGGTACGATGATTCTAACTGAAATAAGTCACACAGAAAAAGAAACATCATAAGATATCAGTAATACACGGAATGTAAACTTGGCTACACAGGAACTGAATTACAGAACAGAACAGGGTCTCAAATTTAGAAAACCAACTTATGCTTGTTTAAGGGTAAAGGTGAGTTGGGGTGCTGCATAAAACCAGAGATTGAAATGAGCACAGATAAAGTTCCTTAAGCCAAATATGGAATAGACAAGAGCTACTCCTTGCTCAACGAAATGGACTCAACACCGCATATTAAACGCCTAAGAATGTACCTGACTCTTAAGTATCTTAAAACCTATGGATTGCTATGTCTCCGAAAGAGAATCAAGCGTGTGTACAGGGACATAAACGCAGCAGTGATAGGATTGGAGAGGTTCGGTGAGCAAATGAAGACCCTTTGAAGTCATATTGCATGGTACCCATTCCACGGGTTTCAACTACCCAGGTTTAAGGTATTCTTCCTTCAGCTAAAACATGCATGTGGAACCTAGAGTATGATCAACCATGTGATCGGGAGACGTGTTCAAATATGTCTCAGTTTTCGTACCCTGGTACTCGGGTGCAACATTCCAGACGCTTTACTAACACTCTCCCGACTTGGAGAGTCAGTCCCTTTAACCTCCTGTTTGGCCCAGTTTGCAATTTCTGCGGAAGATGAACAGGAATAGTGAGAACCAATGAGAGACTAGCTGGAGGTGACTGGACGGGCAAATTTAACTCTCATTTCCCACCAGGAAGAGGAAATAACCAAAGGCTCAGCGTGCCGTGCCAGAACCAGATTAGGGCCTGAAGCCATCCTGCGGTGTTGCGGCCAGCTCACAAGAAAACGAGTTGAAGAAAGGAGCTCAGGGGCACTGTAATTCACAAACCTGCAGAGTTATAAATGACAACTATCGTCCAAAAATATACTGAAGTAAGGCTGCCAAGAGGACTTGAAAGCGGGGCAGAATTGCAGGAAACCGATTTCAGGAGGTAGACTGGAATTGCATTGAAAGCATAGGAAAAGAGGCAGAACGTCCACAATGATGCACTTGGCCAAAAAGGGCGTATGCGTTTTTTCCTGAATATATTCAGGAATAAACGCATACGCCCTTTTTGGCCAAGGAAGCAAGCTTGCAAAGAAATCTGCACTACAATGAAGTCTCACTTCCCCCCGGTCAAAAGGGCCATCTGAAAAAAGTGTAAAATCCAGAAAGGCAGGACAGGCCATGGAGAACTGGGAGCCTTGTTATGCTGATGGGCGGGATGTCAATTGCCAACAGACACTCGGGAGAAGTGTATGGTGTTTCCTGAAACATCTAAAAAACAAAGCAACAGAGCCTAGGGCACTTCCACTTATGGTCCTATAGCTTAGGGAAATTAAAATCAAAAAGACACAGCCACCCCAATGTTTGGGACGCCTCTGTTTACAAGAACCTCGTTTACCGTACAAGTTCAATATCACAGAAAGTGAAAAATGGATAAAGAACTTGTGGTACTTACGTACAATGCAGTATCACTCAGCAGTGAAATCTATGTCATCAGGCCCGTAGCAGCACAATGAGTGGATTCAGGTACGATGATTCTAACTGAAATAAGTCACACAGAAAAAGAAACATCATAAGATATCAGTAATACACGGAATGTAAACTTGGCTACACAGGAACTGAATTACAGAACAGAACAGGGTCTCAAATTTAGAAAACCAACTTATGCTTGTTTAAGGGTAAAGGTGAGTTGGGGTGCTGCATAAAACCAGAGATTGAAATGAGCACAGATAAAGTTCCTTAAGCCAAATATGGAATAGACAAGAGCTACTCCTTGCTCAACGAAATGGACTCAACACCGCATATTAAACGCCTAAGAATGTACCTGACTCTTAAGTATCTTAAAACCTATGGATTGCTATGTCTCTGAAAGAGAATCAAGCGTGTGTACAGGGACATAAACGCAGCAGTGATAGGATTGGAGAGGTTCGGTGAGCAAATGAAGACCCTTTGAAGTCATATTGCATGGTACCCATTCCACGGGTTTCAACTACCCAGGTTTAAGGTATTCTTCCTTCAGCTAAAACATGCATGTGGAACCTAGAGTATGATCAACCATGTGATCGGGAGACGTGTTCAAATATGTCTCAGTTTTCGTACCCTGGTACTCGGGTGCAACATTCCAGACGCTTTACTAACACTCTCCCGACTTGGAGAGTCAGTCCCTTTAACCTCCTGTTTGGCCCAGTTTGCAATTTCTGCGGAAGATGAACAGGAATAGCGAGAACCAATGAGAGACTAGCTGGAGGTGTCTGGACGGGCAAATTTAACTCTCACTTCCCACCAGGAAGAGGAAATAACCAAAGGCTCAGCGTGCCGTGCCGGAACCAGATTAGGGCCTGAAGCCATCCTGCGGTGTTGCGGCCAGCTCACAAGAAAACGAGTTGAAGAAAGGAGCTCAGGGGCACTGTAATTCACAAACCTGCAGAGTTATAAATGACAACTATCGTCCAAAAATATACTGAAGTAAGGCTGCCAAGAGGACTTGAAAGCGGGGCAGAATTGCAGGAAACCGATTTCAGGAGGTAGACTGGAATTGCATTGAAAGCATAGGAAAAGAGGCAGAACGTCCACAATGATGCACTTGGCCAAAAAGGGCGTATGCGTTTTTTCCTGAATATATTCAGGAAAAAACGCATACGCCCTTTTTGGGCAACCAAGCAAGCTTGCAAAGGAAATCTGCACTACAATGAAGTCTCACTTCCCCCCGGTCAAAAGGGCCATCTGAAAAAAGTGTAAAATCCAGAAAGGCAGGACAGGCCATGGAGAACTGGGAGCCTTGTTATGCTGATGGGCGGGATGTCAATTGCCAACAGACACTCGGGAGAAGTGTATGGTGTTTCCTGAAACATCTAAAAAACAAAGCAACAGAGCCTAGGGCACTTCCACTTATGGTCCTATAGCTTAGGGAAATTAAAATCAAAAAGACACAGCCACCCCAATGTTTGGGACGCCTCTGTTTACAAGAACCTCGTTTACCGTACAAGTTCAATATCACAGAAAGTGAAAAATGGATAAAGAACTTGTGGTACTTACGTACAATGCAGTATCACTCAGCAGTGAAATCTATGTCATCAGGCCCGTAGCAGCACAATGAGTGGATTCAGGTACGATGATTCTAACTGAAATAAGTCACACAGAAAAAGAAACATCATAAGATATCAGTAATACACGGAATGTAAACTTGGCTACACAGGAACTGAATTACAGAACAGAACAGGGTCTCAAATTTAGAAAACCAACTTATGCTTGTTTAAGGGTAAAGGTGAGTTGGGGTGCTGCATAAAACCAGAGATTGAAATGAGCACAGATAAAGTTCCTTAAGCCAAATATGGAATAGACAAGAGCTACTCCTTGCTCAACGAAATGGACTCAACACCGCATATTAAACGCCTAAGAATGTACCTGACTCTTAAGTATCTTAAAACCGATGGATTGCTATGTCTCCGAAAGAGAATCAAGCGTGTGTACAGGGACATAAATGCAGCAGTGATAGGATTGGAGAGGTTCGGTGAGCAAATGAAGACCCTTTGAAGTCATATTGCATGGTACCCATTCCACGGGTTTCAACTACCCAGGTTTAAGGTATTCTTCCTTCAGCTAAAACATGCATGTGGAAGCTAGAGTATGATCAACCATGTGATCGGGAGACGTGTTCAAATATGTCTCAGTTTTCGTACCCTGGTACTCGGGTGCAACATTCCAGACGCTTTACTAACACTCTCCCGACTTGGAGAGTCAGTCCCTTTAACCTCCTGTTTGGCCCAGTTTGCAATTTCTGCGGAAGATGAACAGGAATAGCGAGAACCAATGAGAGACTAGCTGGAGGTGTCTGGACGGGCAAATTTAACTCTCATTTCCCACCAGGAAGAGGAAATAACCAAAGGCTCAGCGTGCCGTGCCGGAACCAGATTAGGGCCTGAAGCCATCCTGCGGTGTTGCGGCCAGCTCACAAGAAAACGAGTTGAAGAAAGGAGCTCAGGGGCACTGTAATTCACAAACCTGCAGAGTTATAAATGACAACTATCGTCCAAAAATATACTGAAGTAAGGCTGCCAAGAGGACTTGAAAGCGGGGCAGAATTGCAGGAAACCGATTTCAGGAGGTAGACTGGAATTGCATTGAAAGCATAGGAAAAGAGGCAGAACGTCCACAATGATGCACTTGGCCAAAAAGGGCGTATGCGTTTTTTCCTGAATATATTCAGGAAAAAACGCATACGCCCTTTTTGGCCAACCAAGCAAGCTTGCAAAGGAAATCTGCACTACAATGAAGTCTCACTTCCCCCCGGTCAAAAGGGCCATCTGAAAAAAGTGTAAAATCCAGAAAGGCAGGACAGGCCATGGAGAACTGGGAGCCTTGTTATGCTGATGGGCGGGATGTCAATTGCCAACAGACACTCGGGAGAAGTGTATGGTGTTTCCTGAAACATCTAAAAAACAAAGCAACAGAGCCTAGGGCACTTCCACTTATGGTCCTATAGCTTAGGGAAATTAAAATCAAAACGATACAGCCACCCCAAAGTTTGGGACGCCTCTGTTTACAAGAACCTCGTTTACCGTACAAGTTCAATATCACAGAAAGTGAAAAATGGATAAAGAACTTGTGGTACTTAAGTAAAATGCAGTATCACTCAGCAATGAAATCTATGTCATCAGGCCCTTAGCAGCACAATGAGTGGATTCAGGTACGATGATTCTAACTGAAATAAGTCACACAGAAAAAGAAACATCATAAGATATCACTAATACACGGAATGTAAACTTGGCTACACAGGAACTGAATTCCAAAACAGAATAGTGTCTCAAATTTAGAAAACCAACTTCTCCTTGCTTAAGGGGAAAGGTGAGTTGGGGTGCTGCATAAAACCAGAGATTGAAATGAGCACAGATAAAGTTCCTTAAGCCAAATATGGAATAGACAAGAGCTACTCCATGCTCAACGAAATGGACTCAACACCGCATATTAAACGCCTAAGAATGTACCTGACTAGTAAGTATCTTAAAACCTATGGATTGCTATGTCTCCGAAAGAGAATCAAGCATGTGTACAGGGGAATAAACGCAGCAGTGATAGGATTGGAGAGGTTCGGTGAGCAAATGAAGACCCTTTGAAGTCATATTTCATGGTACCCATTCCACGGGTTTCAACTACCCAGGTTTAAGGTATTCTTCCTTCAGCTAAAACATGCATGTGGAACCCAGAGTATGATCAACCGTGTGAACAGGAGACGTGTTCAAATATGTCTCAGTTTTCCTCCCCTGGTACTCGGGTGCAACATTCCAGACGCTTTACTAACACTCTCCCCACTTGGAGAGTCAGCGCCTTTAACCTCCTATTTGGCCCAGTTTGCAATTTCTGCGGAAGATTAACAGGAATAGCGAGAACCAATGAGAGACTAGCTGGAGGTGTCTGGACGGGCAAATTTAACCCTCATTTCCCACCAGGAAGAGGAACTAACCAAAGGCTCAGCGTGCCGTGCCAGAACCAGATTAGGGCCTGAAGCCATCCTGCGGTGTTGCGGCCAGCTCAAAAGAAAACGAGTTGAAGAAAGGAGCTCAGGGGCACTGTAATTCACAAACCTGCAGAGTTATAAATGACAGCTATCGTCCAAAAATATACTGAAGTAAGGCTGCCAAGAGGACTTGAAAGCGGGGCAGAATTGCAGGAAACCGATTTCAGGAGGTAGACTGGAATTGCATTGAAAGCATAGGAAAAGAGGCAGAACGTCCACAATGATGCACTTGGCCAAAAAGGGCGTATGCGTTTTTTCCTGAATATATTCAGGAAAAAACGCATACGCCCTTTTTGGCCAACCAAGCAAGCTTGCAAAGGAAATCTGCACTACAATGAAGTCTCACTTCCCCCCGGTCAAAAGGGCCATCTGAAAAAAGTGTAAAATCCAGAAAGGCAGGACAGGCCATGGAGAACTGGGAGCCTTGGTATGCTGATGGGCGGGATGTAAATTGCCAACAGACACTTGGGAAAAGTGTATGGTGTTTCCTGAAACATCTAAAAAACAAAGCAACAGAGCCTAGGGCACTTCCACTTATGGTCCTATAGCTTAGGGAAATTAAAATCAAAAAGACACATCCACCCCAAATTTTGGGACGCCTCTGTTTACAAGAACCTCGTTTACAGTACAAGTTCAACATCGCAGAAAGTGAAAAATGGATAAAGAAGTTGTGGTATTTACTTACAAAGCAATATCACTCAGCAATGAAATCTATGTCATCAGGCCCTTAGCAGCACAATGAGTGGATTCAGGTATGATGATTCTAACTGAAATAAGTCACACAGAAAAAGAAACATCATAAGATATCACTAATACACGGAATGTAAGCTTGGCTACACAGGAACTGAATTCCAAAACACAACAGGGTCTCAAATTTAGAAAACCAACTTATGCTTGCTTAAGGGGAAAGGTGAGTTGGGGTGCTGCATAAAACCAGAGATTGAAATGAGCACAGATAAAGTTCCTTAAGCCAAATATGGAATAGACAAGAGCTACTCCTTGCTCAACAAAATGGACTCAACACCCCATATTAAACGCCTAAGAATGTACCTGACTAGTAAGTATCTTAAAACCTATGGATTGCTATGTCTCCATAAGAGAATCAAGCGTGTGTACAGGGGCATGAACACAGCAGTGATAGGATTGGAGAGGTTCGGTGAGCAAATGAAGACCCTTTGAAATCATATTGCATGGTACCCATTTCACGGGTCTCAACTCTCCAGGTTTAAGGTATTCTTCCTTCAGCTAAAACATGCATGTGGAACCCAGAGTATGATCAACCGTGTGAACGGGAGACGTGTTCAAATATGTCTCAGTTTTCCTCCCCTGGTACTCGGGTGCAACATTCCAGACGCTTTACTAACACTCTCCCGACATGGAGAGTCAGTCCCTTTAACCTCCTGTTTGGCCCAGTTTGTAATTTCTGCGGAAGATGAACAGGAATAGGGAGAACCAATGAGAGACTAGCTGGAGGTGTCTGGACGGGCAAATTTAACTCTCATTTCCCACCAGGAAGAGGAATTAACCAAAGGCTCAGCGTGCCTTGCCGGAACCAGATTAGGGCCTGAAGCCATCCTGCGGTGTTGCGGCCAGGTCACAAGAAAGCGAGTTGAAGAAAGGAGCTCAGGGGCACTGTAATTCACAAACCTGCAGAGTTATAAATGACAGCTATCGTCCAAAAATATACTGAAGTAAGGCTGCCAAGAGGACTTGAAAGCGGGGCAGAATTGCAGGAAACCGATTTCAGGAGGTAGACTGGAATTGCATTGAAAGCATAGGAAAAGAGGCAGAACGTCCACAATGATGCACTTGGCCAAAAAGGGCGTATGCGTTTTATCCTGAATATATTCAGGAAAAAACGCATACGCCCTTTTTGGCCAACCAAGCAAGCTTGCAAAGGAAATCTGCACTACAATGAAGTCTCACTTCCCCCCGGTCAAAAGGGCCATCTGAAAAAAGTGTAAAATCCAGAAAGGCAGGACAGGCCATGGAGAACTAGGAGCCTTGTTATGCTGATGGGCGGGATGTAAATTGCCAACAGACACTCGGGAGAAGTGTATGGTGTTTCCTGAAACATCTAAGAAACAAAGCAACAGAGCCTAGGGCACTTCCACTTATGGTCCTATAGCTTAGGGAAATTAAAATCAAAAAGACACAGCCACCCCAAAGTTTGGGACGCCTCTGTTTACAAGAACCTTGTTTACAGTACAAGTTCAACATCGCAGAAAGTGAAAAATGGATAAAGAAGTTGTGGTATTTACTTACAAAGCAATATCACTCAGCAATGAAATCTATGTCATCAGGCCCTTAGCAGCACAATGAGTGGATTCAGGTATGATGATTCTAACTGAAATAAGTCACACAGAAAAAGAAACATCATAAGATATCAGTAATACATGGAATGTAAACTTGGCTACACAGGAACTGAATTACAGAACAGAACAGGGTCTCAAATTTAGAAAACCAACTTATGCTTGCCTAAGGGGAAAGGTGAGTTGGGGTGCTGCATAAAAGCAGAGATTGAAATGAGCACAGATAAAGTTCCTTAAGCCAAATACGGAATAGACAGGAGCTACTCCTTGCTCAACGAAATGGACTCAACACCGCATATTAAACGCCTAAGAATGTACCTGACTAGTAAGTATCTTAAAACCTATGGATTGCTATGTCTCCGAAAGAGAATCAAGCATGTGTACAGGGGCATAAACGCAGCAGTGATAGGATTGTAGAGGTTCGGTGAGCAAATGAAGACCCTTTGAAGTCATATTGCATGGTACCCATTCCAAGGGTTTCAACTACCCAGGTTTAAAGTATTCTTTCTTCAGCTAAAACATGCATGTGGAACCTAGAGTATGATCAACCATGTGATTGGGAGACGTGTTCAAATATGTCTCAGTTTTCGTACCCTGGTACTCGGGTGCAACATTCCAGACGCTTTACTAACACTCTCCCGACTTGGAGAGTCAGTCCCTTTAACCTCCTGTTTGGCCCAGTTTGCAATTTCTGCGGAAGATGAACAGGAATAGTGAGAACCAATGAGAGACTAGCTGGAGGTGACTGGACGGGCAAATTTAACTCTCATTTCCCACCAGGAAGAGGAAATAACCAAAGGCTCAGCGTGCCGTGCCAGAACCAGATTAGGGCCTGAAGCCATCCTGCGGTGTTGCGGCCAGCTCACAAGAAAACGAGTTGAAGAAAGGAGCTCAGGGGCACTGTAATTCACAAACCTGCAGAGTTATAAATGACAACTATCGTCCAAAAATATACTGAAGTAAGGCTGCCAAGAGGACTTGAAAGCGGGGCAGAATTGCAGGAAACCGATTTCAGGAGGTAGACTGGAATTGCATTGAAAGCATAGGAAAAGAGGCAGAACGTCCACAATGATGCACTTGGCCAAAAAGGGCGTATGCGTTTTTTCCTGAATATATTCAGGAATAAACGCATACGCCCTTTTTGGCCAAGGAAGCAAGCTTGCAAAGAAATCTGCACTACAATGAAGTCTCACTTCCCCCCGGTCAAAAGGGCCATCTGAAAAAAGTGTAAAATCCAGAAAGGCAGGACAGGCCATGGAGAACTGGGAGCCTTGTTATGCTGATGGGCGGGATGTCAATTGCCAACAGACACTCGGGAGAAGTGTATGGTGTTTCCTGAAACATCTAAAAAACAAAGCAACAGAGCCTAGGGCACTTCCACTTATGGTCCTATAGCTTAGGGAAATTAAAATCAAAAAGACACAGCCACCCCAATGTTTGGGACGCCTCTGTTTACAAGAACCTCGTTTACCGTACAAGTTCAATATCACAGAAAGTGAAAAATGGATAAAGAACTTGTGGTACTTACGTACAATGCAGTATCACTCAGCAGTGAAATCTATGTCATCAGGCCCGTAGCAGCACAATGAGTGGATTCAGGTACGATGATTCTAACTGAAATAAGTCACACAGAAAAAGAAACATCATAAGATATCAGTAATACACGGAATGTAAACTTGGCTACACAGGAACTGAATTACAGAACAGAACAGGGTCTCAAATTTAGAAAACCAACTTATGCTTGTTTAAGGGTAAAGGTGAGTTGGGGTGCTGCATAAAACCAGAGATTGAAATGAGCACAGATAAAGTTCCTTAAGCCAAATATGGAATAGACAAGAGCTACTCCTTGCTCAACGAAATGGACTCAACACCGCATATTAAACGCCTAAGAATGTACCTGACTCTTAAGTATCTTAAAACCTATGGATTGCTATGTCTCTGAAAGAGAATCAAGCGTGTGTACAGGGACATAAACGCAGCAGTGATAGGATTGGAGAGGTTCGGTGAGCAAATGAAGACCCTTTGAAGTCATATTGCATGGTACCCATTCCACGGGTTTCAACTACCCAGGTTTAAGGTATTCTTCCTTCAGCTAAAACATGCATGTGGAACCTAGAGTATGATCAACCATGTGATCGGGAGACGTGTTCAAATATGTCTCAGTTTTCGTACCCTGGTACTCGGGTGCAACATTCCAGACGCTTTACTAACACTCTCCCGACTTGGAGAGTCAGTCCCTTTAACCTCCTGTTTGGCCCAGTTTGCAATTTCTGCGGAAGATGAACAGGAATAGCGAGAACCAATGAGAGACTAGCTGGAGGTGTCTGGACGGGCAAATTTAACTCTCACTTCCCACCAGGAAGAGGAAATAACCAAAGGCTCAGCGTGCCGTGCCGGAACCAGATTAGGGCCTGAAGCCATCCTGCGGTGTTGCGGCCAGCTCACAAGAAAACGAGTTGAAGAAAGGAGCTCAGGGGCACTGTAATTCACAAACCTGCAGAGTTATAAATGACAACTATCGTCCAAAAATATACTGAAGTAAGGCTGCCAAGAGGACTTGAAAGCGGGGCAGAATTGCAGGAAACCGATTTCAGGAGGTAGACTGGAATTGCATTGAAAGCATAGGAAAAGAGGCAGAACGTCCACAATGATGCACTTGGCCAAAAAGGGCGTATGCGTTTTTTCCTGAATATATTCAGGAAAAAACGCATACGCCCTTTTTGGCCAACCAAGCAAGCTTGCAAAGGAAATCTGCACTACAATGAAGTCTCACTTCCCCCCGGTCAAAAGGGCCATCTGAAAAAAGTGTAAAATCCAGAAAGGCAGGACAGGCCATGGAGAACTGGGAGCCTTGTTATGCTGATGGGCGGGATGTCAATTGCCAACAGACACTCGGGAGAAGTGTATGGTGTTTCCTGAAACATCTAAAAAACAAAGCAACAGAGCCTAGGGCACTTCCACTTATGGTCCTATAGCTTAGGGAAATTAAAATCAAAAAGACACAGCCACCCCAATGTTTGGGACGCCTCTGTTTACAAGAACCTCGTTTACCGTACAAGTTCAATATCACAGAAAGTGAAAAATGGATAAAGAACTTGTGGTACTTACGTACAATGCAGTATCACTCAGCAGTGAAATCTATGTCATCAGGCCCGTAGCAGCACAATGAGTGGATTCAGGTACGATGATTCTAACTGAAATAAGTCACACAGAAAAAGAAACATCATAAGATATCAGTAATACACGGAATGTAAACTTGGCTACACAGGAACTGAATTACAGAACAGAACAGGGTCTCAAATTTAGAAAACCAACTTATGCTTGTTTAAGGGTAAAGGTGAGTTGGGGTGCTGCATAAAACCAGAGATTGAAATGAGCACAGATAAAGTTCCTTAAGCCAAATATGGAATAGACAAGAGCTACTCCTTGCTCAACGAAATGGACTCAACACCGCATATTAAACGCCTAAGAATGTACCTGACTCTTAAGTATCTTAAAACCGATGGATTGCTATGTCTCCGAAAGAGAATCAAGCGTGTGTACAGGGACATAAATGCAGCAGTGATAGGATTGGAGAGGTTCGGTGAGCAAATGAAGACCCTTTGAAGTCATATTGCATGGTACCCATTCCACGGGTTTCAACTACCCAGGTTTAAGGTATTCTTCCTTCAGCTAAAACATGCATGTGGAAGCTAGAGTATGATCAACCATGTGATCGGGAGACGTGTTCAAATATGTCTCAGTTTTCGTACCCTGGTACTCGGGTGCAACATTCCAGACGCTTTACTAACACTCTCCCGACTTGGAGAGTCAGTCCCTTTAACCTCCTGTTTGGCCCAGTTTGCAATTTCTGCGGAAGATGAACAGGAATAGCGAGAACCAATGAGAGACTAGCTGGAGGTGTCTGGACGGGCAAATTTAACTCTCATTTCCCACCAGGAAGAGGAAATAACCAAAGGCTCAGCGTGCCGTGCCGGAACCAGATTAGGGCCTGAAGCCATCCTGCGGTGTTGCGGCCAGCTCACAAGAAAACGAGTTGAAGAAAGGAGCTCAGGGGCACTGTAATTCACAAACCTGCAGAGTTATAAATGACAACTATCGTCCAAAAATATACTGAAGTAAGGCTGCCAAGAGGACTTGAAAGCGGGGCAGAATTGCAGGAAACCGATTTCAGGAGGTAGACTGGAATTGCATTGAAAGCATAGGAAAAGAGGCAGAACGTCCACAATGATGCACTTGGCCAAAAAGGGCGTATGCGTTTTTTCCTGAATATATTCAGGAAAAAACGCATACGCCCTTTTTGGCCAACCAAGCAAGCTTGCAAAGGAAATCTGCACTACAATGAAGTCTCACTTCCCCCCGGTCAAAAGGGCCATCTGAAAAAAGTGTAAAATCCAGAAAGGCAGGACAGGCCATGGAGAACTGGGAGCCTTGTTATGCTGATGGGCGGGATGTCAATTGCCAACAGACACTCGGGAGAAGTGTATGGTGTTTCCTGAAACATCTAAAAAACAAAGCAACAGAGCCTAGGGCACTTCCACTTATGGTCCTATAGCTTAGGGAAATTAAAATCAAAACGATACAGCCACCCCAAAGTTTGGGACGCCTCTGTTTACAAGAACCTCGTTTACCGTACAAGTTCAATATCACAGAAAGTGAAAAATGGATAAAGAACTTGTGGTACTTAAGTAAAATGCAGTATCACTCAGCAATGAAATCTATGTCATCAGGCCCTTAGCAGCACAATGAGTGGATTCAGGTACGATGATTCTAACTGAAATAAGTCACACAGAAAAAGAAACATCATAAGATATCACTAATACACGGAATGTAAACTTGGCTACACAGGAACTGAATTCCAAAACAGAATAGTGTCTCAAATTTAGAAAACCAACTTCTCCTTGCTTAAGGGGAAAGGTGAGTTGGGGTGCTGCATAAAACCAGAGATTGAAATGAGCACAGATAAAGTTCCTTAAGCCAAATATGGAATAGACAAGAGCTACTCCATGCTCAACGAAATGGACTCAACACCGCATATTAAACGCCTAAGAATGTACCTGACTAGTAAGTATCTTAAAACCTATGGATTGCTATGTCTCCGAAAGAGAATCAAGCATGTGTACAGGGGAATAAACGCAGCAGTGATAGGATTGGAGAGGTTCGGTGAGCAAATGAAGACCCTTTGAAGTCATATTTCATGGTACCCATTCCACGGGTTTCAACTACCCAGGTTTAAGGTATTCTTCCTTCAGCTAAAACATGCATGTGGAACCCAGAGTATGATCAACCGTGTGAACAGGAGACGTGTTCAAATATGTCTCAGTTTTCCTCCCCTGGTACTCGGGTGCAACATTCCAGACGCTTTACTAACACTCTCCCCACTTGGAGAGTCAGCGCCTTTAACCTCCTATTTGGCCCAGTTTGCAATTTCTGCGGAAGATTAACAGGAATAGCGAGAACCAATGAGAGACTAGCTGGAGGTGTCTGGACGGGCAAATTTAACCCTCATTTCCCACCAGGAAGAGGAACTAACCAAAGGCTCAGCGTGCCGTGCCAGAACCAGATTAGGGCCTGAAGCCATCCTGCGGTGTTGCGGCCAGCTCAAAAGAAAACGAGTTGAAGAAAGGAGCTCAGGGGCACTGTAATTCACAAACCTGCAGAGTTATAAATGACAGCTATCGTCCAAAAATATACTGAAGTAAGGCTGCCAAGAGGACTTGAAAGCGGGGCAGAATTGCAGGAAACCGATTTCAGGAGGTAGACTGGAATTGCATTGAAAGCATAGGAAAAGAGGCAGAACGTCCACAATGATGCACTTGGCCAAAAAGGGCGTATGCGTTTTTTCCTGAATATATTCAGGAAAAAACGCATACGCCCTTTTTGGCCAACCAAGCAAGCTTGCAAAGGAAATCTGCACTACAATGAAGTCTCACTTCCCCCCGGTCAAAAGGGCCATCTGAAAAAAGTGTAAAATCCAGAAAGGCAGGACAGGCCATGGAGAACTGGGAGCCTTGGTATGCTGATGGGCGGGATGTAAATTGCCAACAGACACTTGGGAAAAGTGTATGGTGTTTCCTGAAACATCTAAAAAACAAAGCAACAGAGCCTAGGGCACTTCCACTTATGGTCCTATAGCTTAGGGAAATTAAAATCAAAAAGACACATCCACCCCAAATTTTGGGACGCCTCTGTTTACAAGAACCTCGTTTACAGTACAAGTTCAACATCGCAGAAAGTGAAAAATGGATAAAGAAGTTGTGGTATTTACTTACAAAGCAATATCACTCAGCAATGAAATCTATGTCATCAGGCCCTTAGCAGCACAATGAGTGGATTCAGGTATGATGATTCTAACTGAAATAAGTCACACAGAAAAAGAAACATCATAAGATATCACTAATACACGGAATGTAAGCTTGGCTACACAGGAACTGAATTCCAAAACACAACAGGGTCTCAAATTTAGAAAACCAACTTATGCTTGCTTAAGGGGAAAGGTGAGTTGGGGTGCTGCATAAAACCAGAGATTGAAATGAGCACAGATAAAGTTCCTTAAGCCAAATATGGAATAGACAAGAGCTACTCCTTGCTCAACAAAATGGACTCAACACCCCATATTAAACGCCTAAGAATGTACCTGACTAGTAAGTATCTTAAAACCTATGGATTGCTATGTCTCCATAAGAGAATCAAGCGTGTGTACAGGGGCATGAACACAGCAGTGATAGGATTGGAGAGGTTCGGTGAGCAAATGAAGACCCTTTGAAATCATATTGCATGGTACCCATTTCACGGGTCTCAACTCTCCAGGTTTAAGGTATTCTTCCTTCAGCTAAAACATGCATGTGGAACCCAGAGTATGATCAACCGTGTGAACGGGAGACGTGTTCAAATATGTCTCAGTTTTCCTCCCCTGGTACTCGGGTGCAACATTCCAGACGCTTTACTAACACTCTCCCGACATGGAGAGTCAGTCCCTTTAACCTCCTGTTTGGCCCAGTTTGTAATTTCTGCGGAAGATGAACAGGAATAGGGAGAACCAATGAGAGACTAGCTGGAGGTGTCTGGACGGGCAAATTTAACTCTCATTTCCCACCAGGAAGAGGAATTAACCAAAGGCTCAGCGTGCCTTGCCGGAACCAGATTAGGGCCTGAAGCCATCCTGCGGTGTTGCGGCCAGGTCACAAGAAAGCGAGTTGAAGAAAGGAGCTCAGGGGCACTGTAATTCACAAACCTGCAGAGTTATAAATGACAGCTATCGTCCAAAAATATACTGAAGTAAGGCTGCCAAGAGGACTTGAAAGCGGGGCAGAATTGCAGGAAACCGATTTCAGGAGGTAGACTGGAATTGCATTGAAAGCATAGGAAAAGAGGCAGAACGTCCACAATGATGCACTTGGCCAAAAAGGGCGTATGCGTTTTATCCTGAATATATTCAGGAAAAAACGCATACGCCCTTTTTGGCCAACCAAGCAAGCTTGCAAAGGAAATCTGCACTACAATGAAGTCTCACTTCCCCCCGGTCAAAAGGGCCATCTGAAAAAAGTGTAAAATCCAGAAAGGCAGGACAGGCCATGGAGAACTAGGAGCCTTGTTATGCTGATGGGCGGGATGTAAATTGCCAACAGACACTCGGGAGAAGTGTATGGTGTTTCCTGAAACATCTAAGAAACAAAGCAACAGAGCCTAGGGCACTTCCACTTATGGTCCTATAGCTTAGGGAAATTAAAATCAAAAAGACACAGCCACCCCAAAGTTTGGGACGCCTCTGTTTACAAGAACCTTGTTTACAGTACAAGTTCAACATCGCAGAAAGTGAAAAATGGATAAAGAAGTTGTGGTATTTACTTACAAAGCAATATCACTCAGCAATGAAATCTATGTCATCAGGCCCTTAGCAGCACAATGAGTGGATTCAGGTATGATGATTCTAACTGAAATAAGTCACACAGAAAAAGAAACATCATAAGATATCAGTAATACATGGAATGTAAACTTGGCTACACAGGAACTGAATTACAGAACAGAACAGGGTCTCAAATTTAGAAAACCAACTTATGCTTGCCTAAGGGGAAAGGTGAGTTGGGGTGCTGCATAAAAGCAGAGATTGAAATGAGCACAGATAAAGTTCCTTAAGCCAAATACGGAATAGACAGGAGCTACTCCTTGCTCAACGAAATGGACTCAACACCGCATATTAAACGCCTAAGAATGTACCTGACTAGTAAGTATCTTAAAACCTATGGATTGCTATGTCTCCGAAAGAGAATCAAGCATGTGTACAGGGGCATAAACGCAGCAGTGATAGGATTGTAGAGGTTCGGTGAGCAAATGAAGACCCTTTGAAGTCATATTGCATGGTACCCATTCCAAGGGTTTCAACTACCCAGGTTTAAAGTATTCTTTCTTCAGCTAAAACATGCATGTGGAACCTAGAGTATGATCAACCATGTGATCGGGAGACGTGTTCAAATATGTCTCAGCTTTAGTACCCTGGTACTCGGGTGCAACATTCCAGACGCTTTACTAACACTCTCCCGACATGGAGAGTCAGTCCCTTTAACCTCCTGTTTGGCCCAGTTTGTAATTTCTGCGGAAGATGAACAGGAATAGGGAGAACCAATGAGAGACTAGCTGGAGGTGTCTGGACGGGCAAATTTAACTCCCATTTCCCACCAGGAAGAGGAATTAACCAAAGGCTCAGTGTGCCGTGCCGGAACCAAATTAGGGCCTGAAGCCATCCTGTGGTGTTGCGGCCAGCTCAAAAGAAAGCGAGTTGAAGAAAGGAGCTCAGGGGCACTGTAATTCACAAACCTGCAGAGTTATAAATGACAGCTATCGTCCAAAAATATACTGAAGTAAGGCTGCCAAGAGGACTTGAAAGCGGGGCAGAATTGCAGGAAACCGATTTCAGGAGGTAGACTGGAATTGCATTGAAAGCATAGGAAAAGAGGCAGAACGTCCACAATGATGCACTTGGCCAAAAAGGGCGTATGCGTTTTTTCCTGAATATATTCAGGAAAAAACGCATACGCCCTTTTTGGCCAACCAAGCAAGCTTGCAAAGGAAATCTGCACTACAATGAAGTCTCACTTCCCCCCGGTCAAAAGGGCCATCTGAAAAAAGTGTAAAATCCAGAAAGGCAGGACAGGCCATGGAGAACTGGGAGCCTTGTTATGCTGATGGGCGGGATGTAAATTGCCAACAGCCACTCGGGAGAAGTGTATGGTGTTTCCTGAAACATCTAAAAAACAAAGCAACAGAGCCTAGGGCACTTCCACTTATGGTCCTATAGCTTAGGGAAATTAAAATCAAAAAGACACAGCCACCCCAAAGTTTGGGACGCCTCTGTTTACAAGAACCTCGTTTACCGTACAAGTTCAATATAACAGAAAGTGAAAAATGGATAAAGAACTTGTGGTACTTACGTACAATGCAGTATCACTCAGCAATGAAATCTATGTCATCAGGCCCGTAGCAGCATAATGAGTGGATTCAGGTATGATGATTCTAACTGAAATAAGTCACACAGAAAAGGAAACATCGTAAGATATCACTAATACACGGAATGTAAACTGGGCTACACAGGAACTGAATTCCAAAACAGAACAGGGTCTCAAATTTAGAAAACAAACTTATGCTTGCTTAAGGGGAAAGGTGAGTTGGGGTGCTGCATAAAACCAGAGATTGAAATGAGCACAGATAAAGTTCCTTAAGCCAAATACGGAATAGACAGGAGCTACTCCTTGCTCAACGAAATGGACTCAACACCGCATATTAAACGCCTAAGAATGTACCTGACTAGTAAGTATCTTAAAACCTATGGATTGCTATGTCTCCGAAAGAGAATCAAGCATGTGTACAGGGGCATAAACGCAGCAGTGATAGGATTGGAGAGGTTCGGTGAGCAAATGAAGACCCTTTGAAGTCATATTGCATGGTACCCATTCCACGGGTTTCAACTACCCAGGTTTAAGGTATTCTTCCTTCAGCTAAAACATGCATGTCGAACCTAGAGTATGATCAACCATGTTATCGGGAGACGTGTTCAAATATGTCTCAGTTTTCGTACCCTGGTACTCGGGTGAAACATTCCAGACGCTTTACTAACACTCACCCGACATGGAGAGTCAGTCCCTTTAACCTCCTGTTTGGCCCAGTTTGTAATTTCTGCGGAAGATGAACAGGAATAGGGAGAACCAATGAGAGACTAGCTGGAGGTGTCTGGACGGGCAAATTTAACTCTCGTTTCCCACCAGGAAGAGGAATTAACCAAAGGCTCAGCGTGCCGTGCCGGAACCAGATTAGGGCCTGAAGCCATCCTGCGCTGTTGCGGCCAGCTCACAAGAAAGCGAGTTGAAGAAAGGAGCTCAGGGGCACTGTAATTCACAAACCTGCAGAGTTATAAATGACAGCTATCGTCCAAAAATATACTGAAGTAAGGCTGCCAAGAGGACTTGAAAGCGGAGCAGAATTGCAGGAAACCGATTTCAGGAGGTAGACTGGAATTGCATTGAAAGCATAGGAAAAGAGGCAGAACGTCCACAATGATGCACTTGGCCAAAAAGGGCGTATGCGTTTTTTCCTGAATATATTCAGGAAAAAACGCATACGCCCTTTTTGGCAAACCAAGCAAGCTTGCAAAGGAAATCTGCACTACAATGAAGTCTCACTTCCCCCCGGTCAAAAGGGCCATCTGAAAAAAGTGTAAAATCCAGAAAGGCAGGACAGGCCATGGAGAAATGGGAGCCTTGTTATGCTGATGGGCGGGATGTAAATTGCCAACAGCCACTCGGGAGAAGTGTATGGTGTTTCCTGAAACATCTAAAAAACAAAGCAACAGAGCCTAGGGCACTTCCACTTATGGTCCTATAGCTTAGGGAAATTAAAATGAAAAAGACACAGCCACCCCAAAGTTTGGGACGCCTCTGTTTACAAGAACCTCGTTTACCGTACAAGTTCAATATCACAGAAAGTGAAAAATGGATAAAGAACTTGTGGTACTTACGTACAATGCAGTATCACTCAGGATGAAATCTATGTCATCAGGCCCGTAGCAGCATAATGAGTGGATTCAGGTACGATGATTCTAACTGAAATAATTCACACAGAAAAAGAAACATCATAAGATATCACTAATACACGGAATGTAAACTGGGCTACACAGGAACTGAATTCCAAAACAGAACAGGGTCTCAAATTTAGAAAACCAACTTATGCTTGCTTAAGGGGAAAGGTGAGTTGGGGTGCTGCATAAAACCAGAGATTGAAATGAGCACAGATAAAGTTCCTTAAGCCAAATACGGAATAGACAAGAGCTACTCCTTGCTCAACGAAATGGACTCAACACCGCATATTAAACGCCTAAGAATGTACCTGACTAGTAAGTATCTTAAAACCTATGGATTGCTATGTCTCCGAAAGAGAATCAAGCATGTGTACAGGGACATAAACGCAGCAGTGATAGGATTGGAGAGGTTCGGTGAGCAAATGAAGACCCTTTGAAGTCATATTGCATGGTACCCATTCCACGGGTTTCAACTACCCAGGTTTAAGGTATTCTTCCTTCAGCTAAAACATGCATGTGGAACCCAGAGTATGATCAACCGTGTGAACGGGAGACGTGTTCAAATATGTCTCAGTTTTCCTCCCCTGGTACTCGGGTGCAACATTCCAGACGCTTTACTAACACTCTCCCCACTTGGAGAGTCAGCGCCTTTAACCTCCTGTTTGGCCCAGTTTGCAATTTCTGCGGAAGATGAACAGGAATAGGGAGAACCAATGAGAGACTAGCTGGAGGTGTCTGGACGGGCAAATTTAACTCTCGTTTCCCACCAGGAAGAGGAAATAACCAAAGGCTCAGCGTGCCGTGCCGGAACCAGATTAGGGCCTGAAGCCATCCTGCGGTGTTGCGGCCAGGTCACAAGAAAGCGAGTTGAAGAAAGGAGCTCAGGGGCACTGTAATTCACAAACCTGCAGAGTTATAAATGACAGCTATCGTCCAAAAATATACTGAAGTAAGGCTGCCAAGAGGACTTGAAAGCGGGGCAGAATTGCAGGAAACCGATTTCAGGAGGTAGACTGGAATTGCATTGAAAGCATAGGAAAAGAGGCAGAACGTCCACAATGATGCACTTGGCCAAAAAGGGCGTATGCGTTTTTTCCTGAATATATTCAGGAAAAACGCATACGCCCTTTTTGGCCAACCAAGCAAGCTTGCAAAGGAAATCTGCACTACAATGAAGTCTCACTTCCCCCCGGTCAAAAGGGCCATCTGAAAAAAGTGTAAAATCCAGAAAGGCAGGACAGGCCATGGAGAACTGGGAGCCTTGTTATGCTGATGGGCGGGATGTAAATTGCCAACAGACACTGGGGAGAAGTGTATGGTGTTTCCTGAAACATCTAAAAAACAAAGCAACAGAGCCTAGGGCACTTCCACTTATGGTCCTATAGCTTAGGGAAATTAAAATCAAAAAGACACAGCCACCCCAAAGTTTGGGACGCCTCTGTTTACAAGAACCTCGTTTACCGTACAAGTTCAATATCACAGAAATTGAAAAATGGATAAAGAATTTGTGGTACTTACGTACAATCCAGTATCACTCAGCAATGAAATCTATGTCATCAGGCCCGTAGCAGCATAATGAGTGGATTCAGGTACGATGATTCTAACTGAAATAAGTCACACAGAAAAGGAAACATCATAAGATATCACTAATACACGGAATGTAAACTGGGCTACACAGGAACTGAATTCCAAAACAGAACAGGTTCTCAAATTTAGAAAACCAACTTATGCTTGCTTAAGGGGAAAGGTGAGTTGGGGTGCTGCATAAAAGCAGAGATTGTAATGAGCACAGATAAAGTTCCTTAAGCCAAATACGGAATAGACAGGAGCTACTCCTTGCTCAACGAAATGGACTCAACACCGCATATTAAACGCCTAAGAATGTACCTGACTAGTAAGTATCTTAAAACCTATGGATTGCTATGTCTCCGAAAGAGAATCAAGCATGTGTACAGGGGCATAAACGCAGCAGTGATAGGATTGGAGAGGTTCGGTGAGCAAATGAAGACCCTTTGAAGTCATATTGCATGGTACCCATTCCACGGGTCTCAACTACCCAGGTTTAAGGTATTCTTCCTTCAGCTATAACATGCATGTGGAACCCAGAGTATGATCAACCGTGTGAATGGGAGACGTGTTCAAATATGTCTCAGTTTTCCTCCCCTGGTACTCGGGTGCAACATTCCAGACGCTTTACTAACACTCTCCCCACTTGGAGAGTCAGCGCCTTTAACCTCCTGTTTGGCCCAGTTTGCAATTTCTGCGGAAGATGAACAGGAATAGGGAGAACCAATGAGAGACTAGCTGGAGGTGTCTGGACGGGCAAATTTAACTCTCGTTTCCAACCAGGAAGAGGAATTAACCAAAGGCTCAGCGTGCCCTGCCGGAACCAGATTAGGGCCTGAAGCCATCCTGCGCTGTTGCGGCCAGCTCACAAGAAAGCGAGTTGAAGAAAGGAGCTCAGGGGCACTGTAATTCACAAACCTGCAGAGTTATAAATGACAGCTATCGTCCAAAAATATACTGAAGTAAGGCTGCCAAGAGGACTTGAAAGCGGGGCAGAATTGCAGGAAACCGATTTCAGGAGGTAGACTGGAATTGCATTGAAAGCATAGGAAAAGAGGCAGAACGTCCACAATGATGCACTTGGCCAAAAAGGGCGTATGCGTTTTTTCCTGAATATATTCAGGAAAAAACGCATACGCCCTTTTTGGCCAACCAAGCAAGCTTGCAAAGGAAATCTGCACTACAATGAAGTCTCACTTCCCCCCGGTCAAAAGGGCCATCTGAAAAAAGTGTAAAATCCAGAAAGGCAGGACAGGCCATGGAGAACTGGGAGCCTTGTTATGCTGATGGGCGGGATGTAAATTGCCAACAGACACTTGGGAGAAGTGTATGGTGTTTCCTGAAACATCTAAAAAACAAAGCAACAGAGCCTAGGGCACTTCCACTTATGGTCCTATAGCTTAGGGACATTAAAATCAAAAAGACACAGCCACCCCAAAGTTGGGGACGCCTCTGTTTACAAGAACCTTGTTTACAGTACAAGTTGAACATCGCAGAAAGTGAAAAATGGATAAAGAAGTTGTGGTATTTACTTACAAAGCAATATCACTCAGCAATGAAATCTATGTCATCAGGCCCTTAGCAGCACAATGAGTGGATTCAGGTATGATGATTCTAACTGAAATAAGTCACACAGAAAAAGAAACATCATAAGTTATCACTAATACACGGAATGTAAACTTGGCTACACAGGAACTGAATTCCAAAACAGAACAGGGTCTCAAATTTAGAAAACCAACTTATGCTTGCTTAAGGGGAAAGGTGAGTTGGGGTGCTGCATAAAACCAGGGATTGAAATGAGCACAGATAACGTTCTATAAGGCAAATATGGAATAGAAAAGAGCTACTCCTTGCTCAACGAAATGGACTCAACACCCCATATTCAACGCCTAGGAATATACCTGCCTAGTAAGAATCATAAAAGCAATGGATTTATATATCTCTGTAAGAGAATCAAGAGTGTGTACAGCGGCATTAAAGCAGTGAAAATCAGCTAAATCCCATATTAAAAATAAATTTCTTAAACAAAACACAATGACAGTGAAATAGAGAGCAATACTTAAGTAATCCATTCAAGGCTTCTGATGCAACCTGCATTTACCATATCTACACCCAGAGCTGGGTGACACATAAGGCTGGACACTTGGGGCTCATAAGATTGGTGAGGTTCGGTGAGCAAATGCAGACCCTTTGAAGTCATATTGCATGGTATCCATTCCATGGGTCTCAACTCTCCAGGTTTAAGGGATTCTTCCTTCAGCTAAAACATGCATGTGGAACCCAGAGTATGATCCACCGTGTGATCGAGAAACGTGTTCAAATGTGTCTCACTTTTCGTTCCCTGGTACTCGGGTGCAACATTCCAGACACTTTACTAACACTCTCCCCACTTGGAGAGTCAGCGCCTTTAACCTCCTATTTGGCCCAGTTTGCAATTTCTGCGGAAGATTAACAGGAATAGCGAGAACCAATGAGAGACTAGCTGGAGGTGTCTGGACGGGCAAATTTAACCCTCATTTCCCACCAGGAAGAGGAACTAACCAAAGGCTCAGCGTGCCGTGCCAGAACCAGATTAGGGCCTGAAGCCATCCTGCGGTGTTGCGGCCAGCTCAAAAGAAAACGAGTTGAAGAAAGGAGCTCAGGGGCACTGTAATTCACAAACCTGCAGAGTTATAAATGACAGCTATCGTCCAAAAATATACTGAAGTAAGGCTGCCAAGAGGACTTGAAAGCGGGGCAGAATTGCAGGAAACCGATTTCAGGAGGTAGACTGGAATTGCATTGAAAGCATAGGAAAAGAGGCAGAACGTCCACAATGATGCACTTGGCCAAAAAGGGTGTATGCGTTTTTTCCTGAATATATTCAGGAAAAAACGCATACGCCCTTTTTGGCCAACCAAGCAAGCTTGCAAAGGAAATCTGCACTACAATGAAGTCTCACTTCCCCCCGGTCAAAAGGGCCATCTGAAAAAAGTGTAAAATCCAGAAAGGCAGGACAGGCCATGGAGAACTGGGAGCCTTGGTATGCTGATGGGCGGGATGTAAATTGCCAACAGACACTTGGGAAAAGTGTATGGTGTTTCCTGAAACATCTAAAAAACAAAGCAACAGAGCCTAGGGCACTTCCACTTATGGTCTTATAGCTTAGGGAAATTAAAATCAAAAAGACACAGCCACCCCAAAGTTTGGGACGCCTCTGTTTACAAGAACCTCGTTTACAGTACAAGTTCAACATCGCAGAAAGTGAAAAATGGATAAAGAAGTTGTGGTATTTATTTACAAAGCAATATCACTCAGCAATGAAATCTATGTCATCAGGCCCTTAGCAGCACAATGAGTGGATTCAGGTATGATGATTCTAACTGAAATAAGTCACACAGAAAAAGAAACATCATAAGATATCAGTAATATACGGAATGTAAACTTGGCTACACAGGAACTGAATTACAGAACAGAACAGGGTCTCAAATTTAGAAAACCAACTTATGCTTGCTTAAGGGGAAAGGTGAGTTGGGGTGCTGCATAAAACCAGAGATTGCAATGAGCACAGATAAAGTTCCTTAAGCCAAATATGGAATAGACAAGAGCTACTCCTTGCTCAACGAAATGGACTCAACACCCCATATTAAACGCCTAAGAATGTACCTGACTAGTAAGTATCTGAAAACCTATGGAATGCTATGTCTACAAAAGAGAATCAAGCATGTGTACAGGGGCATAAAAGCAGCAGTGATAGGATTGGAGAGGTTCGGTGAGCAAATGAAGACCCTTTGAAGGCATATTGCATGGTACCCATTCCAAGGGTTTCAACTACCCAGGTTTAAGGTATTCTTCCTTCAGCTAAAACATGCATGTGGAACCCAGAGTATGATCCACCATGTGAACGGGAGACGTGTTCAAATATGTCTCAGTTTTACTCCCCTGGTACTCGGGTGCAACATTCCAGACGCTTTACTAACACTCTCCCGACTTTGAGAGTCAGTCCCTTTAACCTCCTGTTTGGCCCAGTTTGCAATTTCAGCGGAAGATGAACAGGAATAGCGAGAACCAATGAGAGACTAGCTGGAGGTGTCTGGACGGGCAAATTTAACTCTCGTTTCCCACCAGGAAGAGGAATTAACCAAAGGCTCAGCGTGCCGTGCCGGAACCAGATTAGGGCCTGAAGCCATCCTGCGGTGTTGCGGCCAGGTCACAAGAAAGTGAGTTGAAGAAAGGAGCTCAGGGGCACTGTAATTCACAAACCTGCAGAGTTATAAATGCCAGCTATCGTCCAAAAATATACTGAAGTAAGGCTGCCAAGAGGACTTGAAAGCGGGGCAGAATTGCAGGAAACCGATTTCAGGAGGTAGACTGGAATTGCATTGAAAGCATAGGAAAAGAGGCAGAACGTCCACAATGATGCACTTGGCCAAAAAGGGCGTATGCGTTTTTTCCTGAATATATTCAGGAAAAAACGCATACGCCCTTTTTGGCCAACCAAGCAAACTTGCAAAGGAAATCTGCACTACAATGAAGTCTCACTTCCCCCCGGTCAAAAGGGCCATCTGAAAAAAGTGTAAAATCCAGAAAGGCAGGACAGGCCATGGAGAACTGGGAGCCTTGTTATGCTGATGGGCGGGATGTAAATTGCCAACAGACACTCGCTAGAAGTGTATGGTGTTTCCTGAAACATCTAAAAAACAAAGCAACAGAGCCTAGGGCACTTCCACTTATGGTCCTATAGCTTAGGGAAATTAAAATCAAAAAGACACAGCCACCCCAAATTTTGGGACGCCTCTGTTTACAAGAACCTCGTTTACAGTACAAGTTCAACATCGCAGAAAGTGAAAAATGGATAAAGAAGTTGTGGTATTTACTTACAAAGCAATATCACTCAGCAATGAAATCTATGTCATCAGGCCCTTAGCAGCACAATGAGTGGATTCAGGTATGATGATTCTAACTGAAATAAGTCACACAGAAAAAGAAACATCATAAGATATCACTAATACACGGAATGTAAGCTTGGCTACACAGGAACTGAATTCCAAAACACAACAGGGTCTCAAATTTAGAAAACCAACTTATGCTTGCTTAAGGGGAAAGGTGAGTTGGGGTGCTGCATAAAACCAGAGATTGAAATGAGCACAGATAAAGTTCCTTAAGCCAAATATGGAATAGACAAGAGCTACTCCTTGCTCAACAAAATGGACTCAACACCCCATATTAAACGCCTAAGAATGTACCTGACTAGTAAGTATCATAAAACCTATGGATTGCTATGTCTCCAAAAGAGAATCAAGCGTGTGTACAGGGGCATGAACACTGCAGTGATAGGATTGGAGAGGTTCGGTGAGCAAATGAAGACCCTTTGAAATCATATTGCATGGTACCCATTTCACGGGTCTCAACTCTCCAGGTTTAAGGTATTCTTCCTTCAGCTAAAACATGCATGTGGAACCCAGAGTATGATCAACCGTGTGAACGGGAGACGTGTTCAAATATGTCTCAGTTTTCCTCCCCTGGTACTCGGGTGCAACATTCCAGACGCTTTACTAACACTCTCCCGACATGGAGAGTCAGTCCCTTTAACCTCCTGTTTGGCCCAGTTTGTAATTTCTGCGGAAGATGAACAGGAATAGGGAGAACCAATGAGAGACTAGCTGGAGGTGTCTGGACGGGCAAATTTAACTCTCATTTCCCACCAGGAAGAGGAATTAACCAAAGGCTCAGCGTGCCTTGCCGGAACCAGATTAGGGCCTGAAGCCATCCTGCGGTGTTGCGGCCAGGTCACAAGAAAGCGAGTTGAAGAAAGGAGCTCAGGGGCACTGTAATTCACAAACCTGCAGAGTTATAAATGACAGCTATCGTCCAAAAATATACTGAAGTAAGGCTGCCAAGAGGACTTGAAAGCGGGGCAGAATTGCAGGAAACCGATTTCAGGAGGTAGACTGGAATTGCATTGAAAGCATAGGAAAAGAGGCAGAACGTCCACAATGATGCACTTGGCCAAAAAGGGCGTATGCGTTTTATCCTGAATATATTCAGGAAAAAACGCATACGCCCTTTTTGGCCAACCAAGCAAGCTTGCAAAGGAAATCTGCACTACAATGAAGTCTCACTTCCCCCCGGTCAAAAGGGCCATCTGAAAAAAGTGTAAAATCCAGAAAGGCAGGACAGGCCATGGAGAACTGGGAGCCTTGTTATGCTGATGGGCGGGATGTAAATTGCCAACAGACACTCGGGAGAAGTGTATGGTGTTTCCTGAAACATCTAAGAAACAAAGCAACAGAGCCTAGGGCACTTCCACTTATGGTCCTATAGCTTAGGGAAATTAAAATCAAAAAGACACAGCCACCCCAAAGTTTGGGACGCCTCTGTTTACAAGAACCTTGTTTACAGTACAAGTTCAACATTGCAGAAAGTTAAAAATGGATAAAGAAGTTGTGGTATTTACATACAAAGCAATATCACTCAGCAATGAAATCTATGTCATCAGGCCCTTAGCAGCACAATGAGTGGATTCAGGTATGATGATTCTAACTGAAATAAGTCACACAGAAAAAGAAACATCATAAGATATCAGTAATACATGGAATGTAAACTTGGCTACACAGGAACTGAATTACAGAACAGAACAGGGTCTCAAATTTAGAAAACCAACTTATGCTTGCTTAAGGGGAAAGGTGAGTTGGGGTGCTGCATAAAAGCAGAGATTGAAATGAGCACAGATAAAGTTCCTTAAGCCAAATACGGAATAGACAGGAGCTACTCCTTGCTCAACGAAATGGACTCAACACCGCATATTAAACGCCTAAGAATGTACCTGACTAGTAAGTATCTTAAAACCTATGGATTGCTATGTCTCCGAAAGAGAATCAAGCATGTGTACAGGGGCATAAACGCAGCAGTGATAGGATTGTAGAGGTTCGGTGAGCAAATGAAGACCCTTTGAAGTCATATTGCATGGTACCCATTCCAAGGGTTTCAACTACCCAGGTTTAAAGTATTCTTCCTTCAGCTAAAACATGCATGTGGAACCTAGAGTATGATCAACCATGTGATCGGGAGACGTGTTCAAATATGTCTCAGCTTTCGTACCCTGGTACTCGGGTGCAACATTCCAGACGCTTTACTAACACTCTCCCGACATGGAGAGTCAGTCCCTTTAACCTCCTGTTTGGCCCAGTTTGTAATTTCTGCGGAAGATGAACAGGAATAGGGAGAACCAATGAGAGACTAGCTGGAGGTGTCTGGACGGGCAAATTTAACTCCCATTTCCCACCAGGAAGAGGAATTAACCAAAGGCTCAGCGTGCCGTGCCGGAACCAAATTAGGGCCTGAAGCCATCCTGTGGTGTTGCGGCCAGCTCAAAAGAAAGCGAGTTGAAGAAAGGAGCTCAGGGGCACTGTAATTCACAAACCTGCAGAGTTATAAATGACAGCTATCGTCCAAAAATATACTGAAGTAAGGCTGCCAAGAGGACTTGAAAGCGGGGCAGAATTGCAGGAAACCGATTTCAGGAGGTAGACTGGAATTGCATTGAAAGCATAGGAAAAGAGGCAGAACGTCCACAATGATGCACTTGGCCAAAAAGGGCGTATGCGTTTTTTCCTGAATATATTCAGGAAAAAACGCATACGCCCTTTTTGGCCAACCAAGCAAGCTTGCAAAGGAAATCTGCACTACAATGAAGTCTCACTTCCCCCCGGTCAAAAGGGCCATCTGAAAAAAGTGTAAAATCCAGAAAGGCAGGACAGGCCATGGAGAACTGGGAGCCTTGTTATGCTGATGGGCGGGATGTAAATTGCCAACAGCCACTCGGGAGAAGTGTATGGTGTTTCCTGAAACATCTAAAAAACAAAGCAACAGAGCCTAGGGCACTTCCACTTATGGTCCTATAGCTTAGGGAAATTAAAATCAAAAAGACACAGCCACCCCAAAGTTTGGGACGCCTCTGTTTACAAGAACCTCGTTTACCGTACAAGTTCAATATAACAGAAAGTGAAAAATGGATAAAGAACTTGTGGTACTTACGTACAATGCAGTATCACTCAGCAATGAAATCTATGTCATCAGGCCCGTAGCAGCATAATGAGTGGATTCAGGTATGATGATTCTAACTGAAATAAGTCACACAGAAAAGGAAACATCATAAGATATCACTAATACACGGAATGTAAACTGGGCTACACAGGAACTGAATTCCAAAACAGAACAGGGTCTCAAATTTAGAAAACAAACTTATGCTTGCTTAAGGGGAAAGGTGAGTTGGGGTGCTGCATAAAACCAGAGATTGAAATGAGCACAGATAAAGTTCCTTAAGCCAAATACGGAATAGACAAGAGCTACTCCTTGCTCAACGAAATGGACTCAACACCGGATATTAAACGCCTAAGAATGTACCTGACTAGTAAGTATCTTAAAACCTATGGATTGCTATGTCTCCGAAAGAGAATCAAGCATGTGTACAGGGGCATAAACGCAGCAGTGATAGGATTGGAGAGGTTCGGTGAGCAAATGAAGACCCTTTGAAGTCATATTGCAAGGTACCCATTCCACGGGTTTTAACTACCCAGGTTTAAGGTATTCTTCCTTCAGCTAAAACATGCATGTGGAACCCAGAGTATGATCAACCGTGTGAACGGGAGACGTGTTCAAATATGTCTCAGTTTTCCTCCCCTGGTACTCGGGTGCAACATTCCAGACGCTTTACTAACACTCTCCGCACTTGGAGAGTCAACGCTTTTAAACTCCTGTTTGACCCAGTTTGCAATTTCTGCGGAAGATGAACAGGAATAGGGAGAACCAATGAGAGACTAGCTGGAGGTGTCTGGAAGGGCAAATTTAACTCTCGTTTCCCACCAGGAAGAGGAATTAACCAAAGGCTCAGGGTGTCGTGCCGGAACCAGATTAGGGCCTGAAGCCATCCTGCGGTGTTGCGGCCAGGTCACAAGAAAGCGAGTTGAAGAAAGGAGCTCAGGGGCACTGTAATTCACAAACCTGCAGAGTTATAAATGACAGCTATCGTCCAAAAATATACTGAAGTAAGGCTGCCAAGAGGACTTGAAAGCGGAGCAGAATTGCAGGAAACCGATTTCAGGTGGTAGACTGGAATTGCATTGAAAGCATAGGAAAACAGGCAGAACGTCCACAATGATGCACTTGGCCAAAAAGGGCGTATGCGTTTTTTCCTGAATATATTCAGGAAAAAACGCATACGCCCTTTTTGGCCAACCAAGCAAGCTTGCAAAGGAAATCTGCACTACAATGAAGTCTCACTTCCCCCCGGTCAAAAGGGCCATCTGAAAAAAGTGTAAAATCCAGAAAGGCAGGACAGGCCATAGAGAACTGGGAGCCTTGTTATGCTGATGGGCGGGATGTAAATTGCCAACAGACACTCGGGAGAAGTGTATGGTGTTTCCTGAAACATCTAAAAAACAAAGCAACAGAGCCTAGGGCACTTCCACTTATGGTCCTATAGCTTAGGGAAATTAAAATCAAAAAGACACAGCCACCCCAAAGTTTGGGACGCCTCTGTTTACAAGAACCTTGTTTACAGTACAAGTTCAACATCGCAGAAAGTGAAAAATGGATAAAGAAGTTGTGGTATTTACTTACAAAGCAATATCACTCAGCAATGAAATCTATGTCATCAGGCCCTTAGCAGCACAATGAGTGGATTCAGGTATGATGATTCTAACTGAAATAAGTCACACAGAAAAAGAAACATCATAAGATATCAGTAATACACGGAATGTAAACTTGGCTACAAAGGAACTGAATTACAGAACAGAACAGGGTCTCAAATTTAGAAAACCAACTTATGCTTGCTTAAGGGGAAAGGTGAGTTGGGGTGCTGCATAAAAGCAGAGATTGAAATGAGCACAGATAAAGTTCCTTAAGCCAAATACGGAATAGACAGGAGCTACTCCTTGCTCAACGAAATGGACTCAACACCGCATATTAAACGCCTAAGAATGTACCTGACTAGTAAGTATCTTAAAACCTATGGATTGCTATGTCTCCGAAAGAGAATCAAGCATGTGTACAGGGGCATAAACGCAGCAGTGATAGGATTGGAGAGGTTCGGTGAGCAAATGAAGACCCTTTGAAGTCATATTGCATGGTACCCATTCCACGGGTTTCAACTACCCAGGTTTAAGGTATTCTTCCTTCAGCTAAAACATGCATGTCGAACCTAGAGTATGATCAACCATGTTATCGGGAGACGTGTTCAAATATGTCTCAGTTTTCGTACCCTGGTACTCGGGTGAAACATTCCAGACGCTTTACTAACACTCACCCGACATGGAGAGTCAGTCCCTTTAACCTCCTGTTTGGCCCAGTTTGTAATTTCTGCGGAAGATGAACAGGAATAGGGAGAACCAATGAGAGACTAGCTGGAGGTGTCTGGACGGGCAAATTTAACTCTCGTTTCCCACCAGGAAGAGGAATTAACCAAAGGCTCAGCGTGCCGTGCCGGAACAAGATTAGGGCCTGAAGCCATCCTGCGCTGTTGCGGCCAGCTCACAAGAAAGCGAGTTGAAGAAAGGAGCTCAGGGGCACTGTAATTCACAAACCTGCAGAGTTATAAATGACAGCTATCGTCCAAAAATATACTGAAGTAAGGCTGCCAAGAGGACTTGAAAGCGGAGCAGAATTGCAGGAAACCGATTTCAGGAGGTAGACTGGAATTGCATTGAAAGCATAGGAAAAGAGGCAGAACGTCCACAATGATGCACTTGGCCAAAAAGGGCGTATGCGTTTTTTCCTGAATATATTCAGGAAAAAACACATACGCCCTTTTTGGCCAACCAAGCAAGCTTGCAAAGGAAATCTGCACTACAATGAAGTCTCACTTCCCCCCGGTCAAAAGGGCCATCTGAAAAAAGTGTAAAATCCAGAAAGGCAGGACAGGCCATGGAGAAATGGGAGCCTTGTTATGCTGATGGGCGGGATGTAAATTGCCAACAGCCACTCGGGAGAAGTGTATGGTGTTTCCTGAAACATCTAAAAAACAAAGCAACAGAGCCTAGGGCACTTCCACTTATGGTCCTATAGCTTAGGGAAATTAAAATCAAAAAGACACAGCCACCCCAAAGTTTGGGACGCCTCTGTTTACAAGAACCTCGTTTACCGTACAAGTTCAATATCACAGAAAGTGAAAAATGGATAAAGAACTTGTGGTACTTACGTACAATGCAGTATCACTCAGGATGAAATCTATGTCATCAGGCCCGTAGCAGCATAATGAGTGGATTCAGGTACGATGATTCTAACTGAAATAATTCACACAGAAAAAGAAACATCATAAGATATCACTAATACACGGAATGTAAACTGGGCTACACAGGAACTGAATTCCAAAACAGAACAGGGTCTCAAATTTAGAAAACCAACTTATGCTTGCTTAAGGGGAAAGGTGAGTTGGGGTGCTGCATAAAACCAGAGATTGAAATGAGCACAGATAAAGTTCCTTAAGCCAAATACGGAATAGACAAGAGCTACTCCTTGCTCAACGAAATGGACTCAACACCGCATATTAAACGCCTAAGAATGTACCTGACTAGTAAGTATCTTAAAACCTATGGATTGCTATGTCTCCGAAAGAGAATCAAGCATGTGTACAGGGACATAAACGCAGCAGTGATAGGATTGGAGAGGTTCGGTGAGCAAATGAAGACCCTTTGAAGTCATATTGCATGGTACCCATTCCACGGGTTTCAACTACCCAGGTTTAAGGTATTCTTCCTTCAGCTAAAACATGCATGTGGAACCCAGAGTATGATCAACCGTGTGAACGGGAGACGTGTTCAAATATGTCTCAGTTTTCCTCCCCTGGTACTCGGGTGCAACATTCCAGACGCTTTACTAACACTCTCCCCACTTGGAGAGTCAGCGCCTTTAACCTCCTGTTTGGCCCAGTTTGCAATTTCTGCGGAAGATGAACAGGAATAGGGAGAACCAATGAGAGACTAGCTGGAGGTGTCTGGACGGGCAAATTTAACTCTCGTTTCCCACCAGGAAGAGGAATTAACCAAAGGCTCAGCGTGCCGTGCCGGAACCAGATTAGGGCCTGAAGCCATCCTGCGGTGTTGCGGCCAGGTCACAAGAAAGCGAGTTGAAGAAAGGAGCTCAGGGGCACTGTAATTCACAAACCTGCAGAGTTATAAATGACAGCTCTCGTCCAAAAATATACTGAAGTAAGGCTGCCAAGAGGACTTGAAAGCGGGGCAGAATTGCAGGAAACCGATTTCAGGAGGTAGACTGGAATTGCATTGAAAGCATAGGAAAAGAGGCAGAACGTCCACAATGATGCACTTGGCCAAAAAGGGCGTATGCGTTTTTTCCTGAATATATTCAGGAAAAACGCATACGCCCTTTTTGGCCAACCAAGCAAGCTTGCAAAGGAAATCTGCACTACAATGAAGTCTCACTTCCCCCCGGTCAAAAGGGCCATCTGAAAAAAGTGTAAAATCCAGAAAGGCAGGACAGGCCATGGAGAACTGGGAGCCTTGTTATGCTGATGGGCGGGATGTAAATTGCCAACAGACACTCGGGAGAAGTGTATGGTGTTTCCTGAAACATCTAAAAAACAAAGCAACAGAGCCTAGGGCACTTCCACTTATGGTCCTATAGCTTAGGGAAATTAAAATCAAAAAGACACAGCCACCCCAAAGTTTGGGACGCCTCTGTTTACAAGAACCTCGTTTACCGTACAAGTTCAATATCACAGAAATTGAAAAATGGATAAAGAATTTGTGGTACTTACGTACAATCCAGTATCACTCAGCAATGAAATCTATGTCATCAGGCCCGTAGCAGCATAATGAGTGGATTCAGGTACGATGATTCTAACTGAAATAAGTCACACAGAAAAGGAAACATCATAAGATATCACTAATACACGGAATGTAAACTGGGCTACACAGGAACTGAATTCCAAAACAGAACAGGTTCTCAAATTTAGAAAACCAACTTATGCTTGCTTAAGGGGAAAGGTGAGTTGGGGTGCTGCATAAAAGCAGAGATTGTAATGAGCACAGATAAAGTTCCTTAAGCCAAATACGGAATAGACAGGAGCTACTCCTTGCTCAACGAAATGGACTCAACACCGCATATTAAACGCCTAAGAATGTACCTGACTAGTAAGTATCTTAAAACCTATGGATTGCTATGTCTCCGAAAGAGAATCAAGCATGTGTACAGGGGCATAAACGCAGCAGTGATAGGATTGGAGAGGTTCGGTGAGCAAATGAAGACCCTTTGAAGTCATATTGCATGGTACCCATTCCACGGGTCTCAACTACCCAGGTTTAAGGTATTCTTCCTTCAGCTATAACATGCATGTGGAACCCAGAGTATGATCAACCATGTGAATGGGAGACGTGTTCAAATATGTCTCAGTTTTCCTCCCCTGGTACTCGGGTGCAACATTCCAGACGCTTTACTAACACTCTCCCCACTTGGAGAGTCAGCGCCTTTAACCTCCTGTTTGGCCCAGTTTGCAATTTCTGCGGAAGATGAACAGGAATAGGGAGAACCAATGAGAGACTAGCTGGAGGTGTCTGGACGGGCAAATTTAACTCTCGTTTCCAACCAGGAAGAGGAATTAACCAAAGGCTCAGCGTGCCCTGCCGGAACCAGATTAGGGCCTGAAGCCATCCTGCGCTGTTGCGGCCAGCTCACAAGAAAGCGAGTTGAAGAAAGGAGCTCAGGGGCACTGTAATTCACAAACCTGCAGAGTTATAAATGACAGCTATCGTCCAAAAATATACTGAAGTAAGGCTGCCAAGAGGACTTGAAAGCGGGGCAGAATTGCAGGAAACCGATTTCAGGAGGTAGACTGGAATTGCATTGAAAGCATAGGAAAAGAGGCAGAACGTCCACAATGATGCACTTGGCCAAAAAGGGCGTATGCGTTTTTTCCTGAATATATTCAGGAAAAAACGCATACGCCCTTTTTGGCCAACCAAGCAAGCTTGCAAAGGAAATCTGCACTACAATGAAGTCTCACTTCCCCCCGGTCAAAAGGGCCATCTGAAAAAAGTGTAAAATCCAGAAAGGCAGGACAGGCCATGGAGAACTGGGAGCCTTGTTATGCTGATGGGCGGGATGTAAATTGCCAACAGACACTTGGGAGAAGTGTATGGTGTTTCCTGAAACATCTAAAAAACAAAGCAACAGAGCCTAGGGCACTTCCACTTATGGTCCTATAGCTTAGGGACATTAAAATCAAAAAGACACAGCCACCCCAAAGTTGGGGACGCCTCTGTTTACAAGAACCTTGTTTACAGTACAAGTTGAACATCGCAGAAAGTGAAAAATGGATAAAGAAGTTGTGGTATTTACTTACAAAGCAATATCACTCAGCAATGAAATCTATGTCATCAGGCCCTTAGCAGCACAATGAGTGGATTCAGGTATGATGATTCTAACTGAAATAAGTCATACAGAAAAAGAAACATCATAAGGTATCACTAATACACGGAATGTAAACTTGACTACACAGGAACTGAATTCCAAAACAGAACAGGGTCTCAAATTTAGAAAACCAACTTATGCTTGCTTAAGGGGAAAGGTGAGTTGGGGTGCTGCATAAAACCAGGGATTGAAATGAGCACAGATAACGTTCTATAAGGCAAATATGGAATAGAAAAGAGCTACTCCTTGCTCAACGAAATGGACTCAACACCCCATATTCAACGCCTAGGAATATACCTGCCTAGTAAGAATCATAAAAGCAATGGATTTATATATCTCTGTAAGAGAATCAAGAGTGTGTACAGCGGCATTAAAGCAGTGAAAATCAGCTAAATCCCATATTAAAAATAAATTTCTTAAACAAAACACAATGACAGTGAAATAGAGAGCAATACTTAAGTAATCCATTCAAGGCTTCTGATGCAACCTGCATTTACCATATCTACACCCAGAGCTGGGTGACACATAAGGCTGGACACTTGGGGCTCATAAGATTGGTGAGGTTCGGTGAGCAAATGCAGACCCTTTGAAGTCATATTGCATGGTATCCATTCCATGGGTCTCAACTCTCCAGGTTTAAGGGATTCTTCCTTCAGCTAAAACATGCATGTGGAACCCAGAGTATGATCCACCGTGTGATCGAGAAACGTGTTCAAATGTGTCTCACTTTTCGTTCCCTGGTACTCGGGTGCAACATTCCAGACACTTTACTAACACTCTCCCGACTTGGAGAGTCAGTCCCTTTAACCTCCTGTTTGGCCCAGTTTGCAATTTCTGCGGAAGATGAACAGGAATAGGGAGAACCAATGAGAGACTAGCTGGAGGTGTCTGGACGGGCAAATTTAACTCTCATTTCCCACAGGGAAGAGGAATAAACCAAAGGCTCAGCATGCCGTGCCGGAACCAGATTAGGGCCTGAAGCAATCCTGCGGTGTTGTGGCCAGCTCAAAAGAAAGCGAGTTGAAGAAAGGAGCTCAGGGGCACTGTAATTCACAAACCTGCAGATTTATAAATGACAGCTATTGTCCGAAAATATACTGAAGTAGGGCTGCCAAGAGGACTTGAATGCGGGGCAGAATTGCAGGAAACCGATTTCAGGAGGAATCGGAATTGGATTGCATTTAAAACACAGGAAAAGAGGAAGAACGTCGACAATGATGCACTTGGCCAAAAAGGGCGTATGCGTTTTTTCCTGAATATATTCAGGAAAAAACGCATACGCCCATTTTGGCCAACCAAGCAAGCTTGCAAAGGAAATCTGCACTACAATGAAGTCTCACTTCCCCCCCCCCCCCGGTCAAAAGGGCCATCTGAAAAAAGTGTAAAATCCAGAAAGGCAGAACAGGCCATGGAGAACTGGGAGCCTTGTTATGCTGATGGGCGGGATGTAAATTCCCAACAGCCCCTCTGTAGAAGTGTATGGTGTTTCCTGAAACATCTAAAAAACAAAGCAACAGAGCCTAGGGCACTTCCACTTATGGTCCTATAGCTTAGGGACATTAAAATCAAAAAGACACAGCCACCCCAAAATTTGGGACGGCTCTTTTTACAGGAATCTCTTCTGCGGCACAAGTTAAATATCCCAGAGAGCAAATAATGGATAAAGAAGTTGCGGTACTTATGTACAACAGAATACCACTCAGCAATGAAATCTATGTCACCAGGCCCGTACCAGCATAATGAGTGGATTGAGGCACGATGATTCTAAGTGAAATAAGTCACACAGAAAAAGAAACATCATAAGGTATCACTAATACACGGAATGTGAACTTGGCTACACATGAACTGAATTCCAAAACAGAACAGGGTCTCAAATTTAGAAAACCAACTTATGCTTGCTTAAGGGGGAAGGTGAGTTGGGGTGCTGCATAAAAGCAGAGTTTGAAATTTGCACAGATACCGTTCCATAAGCCAAATATGTAATAGACAAGACCTACCCCTTGCTCAACGAAATGGATTCAACAATGAGGTATCACCTCACACCTGGTAGAATAGGCATCATAGAAAATCTACAAACAAAAAATGCTGGAAAGGGTGTGGAGAAAAGGAACCCTCTTCCACTATTGTTGGGAATATAAATTGATACAGTCATTATGGAGAACAATATGGAATTTCTTAAGAAACTAACAATAGAATTACCATATGATACAGCAATCCCAGTACTGGACATATACCCAGACAAAACCATAAATCAAAAAGAGTCATTCACCGCAATGCTCATTGCATCACTATTTACAATATCGAGGTAATGGAAGCAACCTAAATGCCCACAGACAGACGAATGCATAAAGCTCTGGTACATATATAAAATGGAATATTACTAAGCCATGAAAAGGAATGAAATTGGGTCATTTGTAGAGACGTCGATGGATCTAGAGACTGTCATACAGAGTGAAGTAAGTCAGAAAGAGAAAAACAAATCTTGTATATTCATGCATATATGTGGAACCTAGAAAAACTGTACAGATTAACCATTTTGCAAGGCATAAATAGAGCAACAGATGTAGACAACAAACGTATGGACAACAAGGGGGGAAAGCTGTTGGGGGGGTGGTGGTGGGAGGAGTTGAGAGACTGGGATTGGCATGTATACATTTATATGTATAAAATAGATAACCAATAAGAACCTGCTGTATAAAAATATAAAATAAAATTCAAAATTAAAAAGAAATAAAATTTAAAAAATAAAACAGAAAAAACAATTATTCCCTGCACATACATGTATTTATATGAATAAATTATTTCCATGCTTATATCTGTAAATACAAAAAAGAGGAATAAAATCTACCTTGAACCAAAAACGAAAAAGAGAAAAAAACACAGAACCCACCAGTTACACAGAGGAAAACCGTATCAGGGCACTTGCTCCAGTTGTAAACAATTCTGAAGTTGGTCAGTGGTGGGGAATCGTCTCCCATTCAGCCAGCAGCCCCCACGCAACAAGCGTCCTCATTGCAAAGCTGGGGCACCGTGCCGAGGCATCTGTGAGTAAACGTGAGCTGAGCCCCAGGCCAGTTGCTGCTGAACTATTCCCACCCGTCCCAGGTAAAACACCTGAATATATACAAGGACTTGAAAGCCTAGAGGAAGGGCCATAGAGCCACACGAGTGACAGCATGCCGGCCGACTTGGTGCCTGCAGGCCAGCCAGGATGGTCCTGGCCCTGGGTGCTCTTCTGGAAGATTTCCATTTCCCTGCCTGAGATACCCGTCCTGTCCCTGCCCCCACTGCTTTTTTCCTTCCTCACCTCTGCCCAGGGAGAAATTCCAGCAGCAGGTATGGGTGACACATCCTCTTCTTTAGCAGGTGGCAGCCTGGCAACTGCTGCAGAAAGTCCAGCAGAGCCCCACTCACACTGGGCCACCCACAAAGCCGTGGCCTCTCACTCCCTCCCACCAGCCCAGCCCCGAGACTGCTGACAGGGCAGAGAAAATGGCGTCAGGCACGGCTGCAGGGGCTCTTGCTGCCTGGAGTGGTATTTATATTGATCTCAACCCAGGCACACCTGGGGAGGGCTGGCCGGCACGGTAAGGCTGCCCAGGTCAGCCAATCATCACCCCTCAGGGGCTCACAGTTGCAGAAAATGGAACTTGCTGAACCGGCCAGGTCCAAGGAACAGGTGTGGGCTCCTGAGAGTCAGGATAGACAAGGGGCTGCAGCTTTGGCTTGTTTTCTAATCATTTTATCTGGCCCATGAGTGGGAGACAACTTCAAGAAAACCCTCTCCTAATGAGAGGAACCCAGGAGTCAGGGAGAGGAGGGGTGGGTGGTGGTTGGAGACAGAGGCCTGGTGCCCCGGGTGCAGTGGAAGTCTCTGGAAGACCAGGTGGAGGGAGGCCTCACGGAGTGATGCCCAGGGTCACAGACCTGTCGCAGCTGCTGTTTGTTAGTTCAAGTCCTGCTCTGAGGTGCTCTGTGTCAGCTCTGAGCGACAGGTGAGCTGGGGGTGCTCTGCAATGAGGGCTATGTGCACGGTTCCTGTGTGCCCAGCCCTGCCACGGTACCTGCAAGGGTAGCTCTGTATCCTGGGAGGGGCCTGATCACAAGAGCCCCGTGGGCTGGGGTGGGGGTGGGGTACCTGCCCAGGTGAGCTCCATATTCTGCGATTGGTCTGACCACGAGAGCCCCATGGGCTGCTGGGGACCTGGTAAAGGATGTCAGGACAGTCAGTGAAGCCACCGAGGATATACCTCCAGTTGCTCCTAATTCCTACACCCTGCTGGTCATTCTACCAACCACCAGGACATGGTATTCTGTATTAGTCTTCAATGATGCCTTCTTTTGTATTCCATTAGTCCCAGAGTCACAAGAAATTTTGGCTTGTGAGTGGCAGGACTCAACATACAACTAAAACAATACTTCCGGGCCGTCTGGCCCCAAGGGTGCAAAAATTCCCACACCGTCTTTGGGGAAAGCTTAGCTAAAGACCTAAAAGTTCTACCTCTGGAAAAGGAAACCCTCCTTCAATATGCAGACGACATTCTGATCGCCAGCCCTACTAAGGAGGCCTCTGAACTACCAAGCCAATAAAGGATAGAAGTTGTCCAAGAAAAAGCTCAAATATCACAGACTGCGGTGACCTGCCTGGGCTTCATTCTCACACAAGGTCAGAGAAGCCCATCCCAGGAAAGGGAAGAAACCATTTTCAGCCTTACCCCTTTCTAAAACTAGAAGACAGCTTAGGGGTTCCTGCGGAGGCCAGGGTTTGCTGCTTCTGGATCCCTAACTACAGTCTACTAGCTGGGCCTCTATATGAAACACTGAAAGGAAAAGATGATGATCCTTTTGAATAGAATCCAGAAGTGGCCTTTCAAGAATGGAAAGAGCAGTCAATTCAGACCCTTGCCCTGGAACTCCCTAATTTAGCTAAACCCTTTGGCCTTTACATTCCCGGTGAAAGGTGAATCGCCATTGGAGAATTAGTGCAAAAACTGGGACCACTTGAAATGGAACAATGCAAGAATGCCATCCAGGTAGGATAAACTACGGTCACGAAGGGGCTTGGCCCACTGCCACATCTGGCCAAGATACTGGCGGTATCTAAAAACCTGGAAATCAGCAGCCCAAAAGGCCACCTCCCTCCTAAGGGAAAAGGACCCCACGTGGTGATCCTAACCACCAACCATGCCCTGAAGTTGCAGGGTTCGCTCCGTGGGCACACCGACCTCGAGTGAGGAGACCCTCCAACTCCAACATCCAGAGAGATAACCGGGGGCAACAGGGCACCATGACGACTCGTGTGAACATCACTTGACCTGGAGTTTCTCTCATAAAACAACAAGAGTGTGTCCCAAAAGAGTAGACTACTGCTTGCAGGACTTACTGCACCCAGAGGGGAGCTAATAATCTTGGCGGGGGAACCGTATACCACACTGTCACCATAGAAAAGCCTACAGACACCGTGATGATGGTGGCCAATAAGACCGGCTGGACTCCTGTTTACTTCCAAAGGCTGTTGACTCAGTAGCCATCATGGTCCTTATCACCACTGACCCTGGACTGTCTGGGAGTTGAGCGGGCAGGGCTCTGACACCTGGTGCTGTTTGTACGTTAATTCAGGGGCCTAATTGAAGAAAGCGCAGACTACTGGTCAGAGCATCTAGGCTGGCAGAAACGGTCAGCCTAAGGTGGCCGAACAAATGTGGGGCGGGGTGAAACCGGCCCCCACAGCGTCTCTGCACATCTCTTTCCTGGACCCTTAAAGGTCATTAGAATCTATAACACTTCCAATGCTGGTGCTCAGGTGGACGAGCAGGGAGGCAGGGGTCCTGGGGACAATCAACGTCACCGGGAGGCTGCTGGGGAGAAGCTCTGACCCTCGCCCCAGGGTATGAGGGCTCCCAACTCAGCACTCAGCAGTTACAGAAGAAGGGTCTGCACCCTCAGCACTCCAAGAATGAGGAACGGGACAAAAGGCAGAGGAGGGGTTTGTCCCCAGCAAAGCCCATTAAAAATCCCTGGGAGATAAAAATAGAATCTGGGCAATAAAGTCAAGTCTAACCTTTTCTATCCTTTGTGCTTTGTCTAATTTCATGTGCTCCTAGGGTCCCGCATGCAGAGGTTCCACACCCGGCACTTCAGACCAGATTTCCTAGTGCAGAATGGCTGGGTCGACACCTCAGCTCCTGGGGCCCAGTGCAGACTCCACGATATAGAGCCTGAGCTACAGC